>NC_069503.1:807274368-807451868 GCF_027579735.1 Bombina bombina
CCACTGCCTGAAGAACCTTTCTCCCAAAAATAGCCTCCGAAGAAGCAAAAGTGTCAAATTTGTAAAATTTTGAAAAGGTGTGAAGTGAAGACCAAGTTGCAGCCTTGCAAATCTGTTCAACAGAGGCCTCATTTTTAAAGGCCCAAGTGGAAGCCACAGCTCTGGTAGAATGAGCTGTAATTCTTTCAGGAGGCTGCTGTCCAGCAGTCTCATAGGCTAAACGTATTATGCTACGAAGCCAGAAGGAGAGAGAGGTAGCCGAAGCCTTTTGACCTCTCCTTTGTCCAGAATAAACGACAAACAGGGAAGAAGTTTGTCGAAAATCTTTAGTTGCCTGCAAATAAAATTTCAGGGCACGGACGACGTCCAGATTGTGCAGAAGTCGTTCCTTCTTTGAGGAAGGGTTAGGGCACAATGAAGGAACAACAATCTCTTGATTGATATTTCTGTTAGTGACTACCTTAGGTAAGAACCCAGGTTTAGTACGCAAAACTACCTTGTCTGAATGAAAAATCAGATAAGGAGAATCACAATGTAAAGCCGATAACTCAGAGACTCTTCGAGCCGAGGAAATAGCCATTAAGAACAGAACTTTCCAAGATAACAGCTTGATATCAATGGAATGAAGGGGTTCAAACGGAACACCCTGTAAAACGTTAAGAACTAAGTTTAAGCTCCATGGCGGAGCAACAGTTTTAAACACAGGCTTAATCCTGGCCAAAGCCTGACAAAAAGCCTGAACGTCTGGAACTTCTGACAGACGCTTGTGTAAAAGGATGGACAGAGCTGAGATCTGTCCCTTTAACGAACTAGCAGATAAACCCTTTTCTAAACCTTCTTGTAGAAAAGACAATATCCTAGGAATCCTAACCTTACTCCATGAGTAACTCTTGGATTTGCACCAATGCAAGTATTTACGCCATATTTTATGGTAAATTTTCCTGGTAACAGGTTTCCTAGCCTGTATTAAGGTATCAATCACTGACTCCGAGAATCCACGCTTTGATAGAATCAAGCGTTCAATCTCCATGCAGTCAGCTTCAGAGAAATTAGATTTGGATGTTTGAAAGGACCCTGAACCAGAAGGTCCTGTCTCAGAGGCAGAGACCATGGTGGACAGGACGACATGTCCACTAGATCTGCATACCAGGTCCTGCGTGGCCACGCAGGCGCTATTAGAATCACTGATGCTCTCTCCTGTTTGATCTTGGCAATCAGTCGAGAAAGCATCGGGAATGGTGGAAACACATAAGCCATGTGGAAGACCCAAGGTGCTGTCAGAGCATCTATCAGAACCGCTCCCGGGTCCCTGGACCTGGATCCGTAACAAGGAAGCTTGGCGTTCTTGCGAGACGCCATGAGATCCAGATCTGGTTTGCCCCAACGCCGAAGCAGTTGGGCAAATACCTCCGGGTGAAGTTCCCACTCCCCCGGGTGAAAAGTCTGGCGACTTAGGAAATCCACCCTCCCAGTTCTCCACGCCTGGGATATGGATCGCTGACAGGTGGCAAGAGTGAGACTCTGCCCAGCGAATTATCTTTGAGACTTCCATCATCGCTAGGGAACTCCTTGTCCCTCCCTGATGGTTGATGTAAGCCACAGTCGTGATGTTGTCCGACTGAAACCTGATGAACCTCAGAGTTGCTAACTGAGGCCAAGCCAGGAGAGCATTGAGAACTGCTCTTAATTCCAGAATGTTTATTGGAAGGAGACTCTCCTCCTGAGTCCACGATCCCTGAGCCTTCAGGGAATTCCAGACAGCGCCCCAACCTAGGAGGCTGGCGTCTGTTGTTACAATCGTCCAATCTGGCCTGCTGAAGGGCATCCCCCTTGACAGATGTGGCCGAGAAAGCCACCATAGAAGAGAATCTCTGGTCTCTTGATCCAGATTCAGCATAGGGGACAAATCTGAGTAATCCCCATTCCACTGACTTAGCATGCACAATTGTAGTGGTCTGAGATGCAGTCGAGCAAAAGGTACTATGTCCATTGCCGCTACCATTAAGCCGATTACCTCCATGCATTGAGCCACTGACGGGTGTTGAATGGAATGAAGGACACGGCAAGCATTTAGAAGTTTTGTTAACCTGTCTTCTGTCAGGTAAATTTTCATTTCTACAGAATCTATAAGAGTCCCCAAGAAGGGAACTCTTGTGAGTGGCAAAAGAGAACTCTTTTCTACGTTCACCTTCCACCCATGCGACCTTAGAAATGCCAGAACCAACTCTGTATGAGACTTGGCAGTCTGGAAACTTGACTCTTGTATCAGAATGTCGTCTAGGTATGGAGCTACCGAAATTCCTCGCGGTCTTAGTACCGCCAGAAGAGAGCCCAGAACCTTTGTAAAGATTCTTGGAGCCGTGGCTAACCCGAAGGGAAGAGCTACAAACTGGTAATACCTGTTTAGGAAGGCAAACCTTAGGTACCGATAATGATCCTTGTGAATCGGTATGTGAAGGTAGGCATCCTTTAAATCCACCGTGGTCATGTACTGACCCTTTTGGATCATAGGTAAGATTGTCCGAATAGTTTCCATTTTGAACGATGGAACTCTTAGGAATTTGTTTAGGATTTTTAAGTCCAAGATTGGTCTGAAGGTTCCCTCTTTTTTGGGAACCACAAACAGATTTGAGTAAAACCCTTGTCCGTGTTCCGACCGCGGAACTGGGTGGATCACTCCCATTAGTAAAAGGTCTTGTACACAGCATAGAAACGCCTCTTTCTTTATCTGGTTTGCTGACAACCTTGAAAGGTGAAATCTACCTTTTGGGGGAGAAGCTTTGAAGTCCAGAAGATATCCCTGAGATATGATCTCTAACGCCCAGGGATCCTGGACATCTCTTGCCCAAGCCTGGGCGAAGAGAGAAAGTCTGCCCCCCACTAGATCCGTTTCCGGATCGGGGGCCCTCACTTCATGCTGTCTTAGGGGCAGCAGCAGGCTTTCTGGCCTGCTTGCCCCTCTTCCAGGACTGGTTAGGTTTCCAGCCCTGTCTGTAGCGAGCAACAGTTCCTTCCTGTTTTGGAGCGGAGGAAGTTGATGCTGCTCCTGCCTTGAAGTTACGAAAGGCACGAAAATTAGACTGTCTAGCCCTTGGTTTGGCTCTGTCTTGAGGCAGGGCATGGCCCTTACCTCCAGTAATGTCAGCGATAATTTCCTTCAAACCGGGCCCGAATAATGTCTGCCCTTTGAAAGGAATGTTAAGCAATTTTGATTTAGAAGTAACATCAGCTGACCAGGATTTAAGCCACAGCGCTCTGCGCGCTTGAATGGCGAATCCGGAATTCTTAGCCGTAAGTTTAGTTAAGTGTACTACGGCATCGGAAATAAATGAATTAGCTAGCTTAAGGACTCTAAGCTTGTCTGTAATCTCATCCAATGTAGCTGAGCTAATGGTCTCTTCCAGAGACTCAAACCAGAATGCCGCCGCAGCCGTGACAGGCGCAATGCATGCAAGGGGTTGTAATATAAAACCTTGTAGAACAAACATTTTCTTAAGGTAACCCTCTAACTTTTATCCATTGGGATAGTGGTGCGCTTAGCCAGAGTAGAAACTGCTCCCTCCACCTTAGGGACCGTCTGCCATAAGTCCCGTGTGGTGGCGTCTATTGGAAACATTTTTCTAAATATAGGAGGGGGAGAAAAAGGCACACCGGGTCTATCCCACTCCTTGTTAACAATTTCTGTAAGCCTTTTAGGTATAGGAAAAACGTCAGTACACGTCGGTACCGCAAAATATTTATCCAGCCTACATATTTTCTCTGGAATTGCAACCGTGTTACAATCATTCAGAGCCGCTAATACCTCCCCTAGTAATACACAGAGGTTCTCAAGCTTAAATTTAAAATTTGAGATGTCTGAGTCCAGTTTACTTGGATCAGATCCGTCACCCACAAAATGAAGCTCTCCGTCCTCATGTTCTGCAAATTGTGACGCAGTATCAGACATGGCTCTATTATTATCAGCGCACTCTGTTCTTACCCCAGAGTGATCGCGTTTACCCCTAAATTCTGGCAATTTAGATAGTACTTCAGTCATAATATTAGCCATGTCTTGCAAAGTGATTTGTATGGGCCGCCCTGATGTACTTGGCGCCACAATATCACGCACCTCCTGAGCGGGAGACGAAGGTACTGACACGTGAGGAGAGTTAGTCGGCATAACTTCCCCCTCGTCTGGTGAAATTTTCTTTACATGTACAGATTGGCTTTTATTTAAAGTAGCATCAATGCAATTAGTACACAAATTTCTATTGGGCTCCACATTGGCCTTTAAACATATTGCACAAAGAGATTCCTCTGTGTCAGACATGTTTAAACAAACTAGCAAGCTTGGAAAATACTTTTCAAATAAATTTACAAGCAATATAAAAAACGTTACTGTGCCTTTAAGAAGCACAAAGAAACTGTCACAGTTGAAATAACAATGAACCAAATTAGTTATAGCAACCAAATTTTCACAGTAAATGCATTAAGTTAGCAAAGGATTGCACCCACCAGCAAATGGATGATTAACCCCTTAATACCCAAAAAACGGATAACAGATTAATATAAACGTTTTATCACAGTCAAAAGCACAGTCTCACAGGTCTGCTGTGAGTGATTACCTCCCTCAAAACTAGTTTTGGAGACCCCTGGGCTCTGTAGAGACGTCCTGGATCATGGAGGAAGAAATAGGAAGACTGTGACAGAATTTTTACTGCGCAATAAAGCGCCAAAATAGGCCCCTCCCACTCATATTACAACAGTGGGGAAGCTTAGTAAACTGAATTTATTCATAATAAAACGACAGCCATGTGGAAAAGTAATGCCCAAAAAGTTTTATCACCAAGTACCTCAGAGAAAAACTATTAACATGCCAGTAAACGTTTTAAAAATAAAATTATGAAATTATATTAATAAGCCTGCTGCTAGTCGCTTTCACTGCAGTGGGGGCTCAATACAAATTAAATGTATACAGTATTTTCTTAGTGAAATTCCATTCCCCAGAAATACCTCAGTTTAAATATACATACATATCAGCCTGATACCAGTCGCTACTACTGCATTTAAGGCTGCACTTACATTATATCGGTATTAGCAGTATTTTCTCAGTCAATTCCATTCCTTAGAAAATAATATACTGCAACATACCTCCTTGCAGGTGAACCCTGCCCGCTGTCCCCTGTTCTGAAGTTACCTCACTCCTCAGAATGGCCGAGAACAGCAAATGGATCTTAGTTACGACCGCTAAGATCATACACAAACTCAGGTAGATTCTTCTTCTAATGCTGCCTGAGAAAAAACAACACACTCCGGTGCTGTTTAAAATAACAAACTTTTGATTGAAGAAATAAATACTAATTTTAATAACCACAGTCCTCTCACACGTCCTATCTATTAGTTAGGTGCAAGAGAATGACTGGGTATGACGTAGAGGGGAGGAGCTATATAGCAGCTCTGCTTGGGTGATCCTCTTGCACTTCCTGTTAGGGAGGAGATATAATCCCATAAGTAATGGATGACCCGTGGACTGACTACACTTAACAGGAGAAAGAACGCTTTTATTTAAAAAAAAAAACACAAAAAAAAAAAAAAAAAAAAAAAAACACACACGGCACCTTTATAATCCCAATGCGGCACTCACCACATTCTAGACCCAGACATGGCTCTCCTTATTAGTGATGTCCGTAGGAAATGAAAAAGATTGCACCCGGTCACGTGGGGCGTAGGACAGGACTTCCCTTGCTATGAAAAAGGAGCTAAGCTATTATGAGCTGCGCAACACTAAAAAACGAAAGCGAAACCTGTTTGTTCCAAGCCAAAAGCACCCAATCTATGAGCCCAAAAAACTCACTTTAACCCCTTAATGACCGGACCATTTTTCAATTTTCTTACCCTTAATGACAATGGCTATTTTTACATTTCTGCAGTGTTTGTGTTTAGCTGTAATTTCCCTCTTACTCATTTACTGTACCCACACATATTATATACCGTTTTTCTCGCCATTAAATGGACTTTCTAAAGATACCATTATTTTCATCAAGTCTTATAATTTACTAAAAAAAAAAAATAATAAAATATGAGGAAAAAAACACACTTTTTCTAACTTTGACCCCCAAAATATGTTACACATCTACAATCACCAAAAAACACCCATGCTAAATAGTTTCTAAATTTTGTCCTGAGTTTAGAAATACCCAATGTTTACACTTTCTTTGCTTTTTTTGCAATTTATGGGGCAATAAATACAAGTAGCACTTCGCTATTTCCAAACCACTTTTTTTCAAAATTAGCGCTTGTTACATTGGAACCCTGATATCTGTCAGGAATACCTGAATATCCCTTGACATGTATATATTTTTTTTAGAAGACAACCCAAAGTATTGATCTAGGCCCATTTTGGTATATTTCATGCCACCATTTCACTGCCAAATGCGATAAAAAAATTTGTCACAAACTTTAGGTTTCCCACTGAAATTATTTACAAACAGCTTCTGCAATTATGGCACAAATGGTTGTAAATGCTTCTCTGGGATCCCCTTTTTTCAGAAATAGCAGACCTATATGGCTTTGGGGTTGCTTTTTGGTAATTAGAAGGCCGCTAAATGCCGCTGCGCACCACACGTATTTTATGCCCAGGAGTGAAGGGGTTAATTAGGGAGCTTGTAGGGTTAATTTTAGCTTTAGTGTAGTAGACAACCCCAAGTATTGATCTAGGCCCATTTTGGTATATTTTATGCCACCATTTCACCGCCAAATGCGAGCAAATAAAAAAAAAAAAAAAAAAAAAAAAAAAAAAAACTTTACATTTTTCACAATTTTAGGTTTCTCACTGAAATTATTTACAAACAGCTTGTGCTATTATGGCAGAAATTGTTGTAAAAGCTTCTCTGGGATCCCCTTTGTTCAGAAATAGCAGACTTATATGGCTTTGGCGTTGCTTTTTGGTAATTAGAAGGCCGCTAAATGCTGCTGCGCACCACGCATTAATTATGCCCAGCAGTGAAGGGGTTAAATTAGGTAGCTTCAAGCTTGCAGGGTTAATTTTAGAGATCAGCCTCCCACATGACACATCCCACCCCCTGATCCCTCCCAAACAGCTCTCTTCCCTCCCCCACCCCACAATTGTTCCCGCCATCTTAAGTACTGGCAGAAAGTCTGCCAGTACTAAATAAGAGTTTTTGTTTTTTTTTAAATAAAAATAATAAAATATTTTAGCTGTGATGGACCCCTGCCTTAGCCCCAACCTCCTTGATCCCCCCTCCAGCTCTCTAACCCTCTCCCCTACCTAATTACCGCCATCTTAGGTACTGGCAGCTGTCTGCCAGTACCCAGTTTGGCCCCAAAAAAACCCCAAAAAGTATTTTATTTTATTTTTTACTTAAAAAATATTTCTGTAGTGTAGCAGCCCCCCACAATACCCCCACCCCCTCCTCCTCCCAGATCCTTTTATATTTTTTTTAAAAAAAAATTCCCTTTTTTTTCCCCTTTCTGCCCTCATTCATTGGTGTCAGTGTGGCTAATGGGTGCACGTGCACACTCACCCCTCGTGCACCCTCACACCCGGCGGACACTGGCACCATCGCTACCGGTGCAGAGAGGGCCACAGAGTGGCTCTCTCTGCATCGGAGGCTTGTAAAGTGGTATTGCAGGATGCCTCCATATCGAAGCATCACTGCAATACCCTGAGAGCTGCTGGAAGCATTTGTGATCGCTTCCAGCACTCTGTTAGACAACTGACGTACCAGGTACGTCCATTGTCATTAACTGTTAGTTTTTGCATGACGTACCTGGTACGTCAGTTGTCATTAAGGGGTTAAAGCAGTTATAAAATAACCCCTAGCTGTTCAAATAATCTCCCTGAAGGAACATTAACCCTTGATCCTATCGACGTATAAAGGAGCCACATTGTGAACCTGTATAGAAAAAGTGTGTATATATAAAACGGTCTTACCCTCCAGGATCCATGCTGTGGAACAGGCAAAGCCTCAAGTGTGATAGTCTTGCAGCAACGCTTCTGACATGAACTTGAGTGTGTAACAGCAAGCAGTGAAACTTGTCAACACTGGTTGCTCAGGAGCTGTTACGGCTATAGTCTGGATGGGTTTGCATATAAAAAAAAAAAAAAAACAAAAAAAAAAAAACACAACTCTCCCTGTATCTCCAGACTCTAACTTTCATCAATACTCTCACTGAGAGGTTGACATGATTACATAAAACTCCAGTCCATTCTTTGAAGGGAACATACCCATTACAGGACTATTCATATCTTCTGACACTTCTCTGCCACCTCCTATAGTGACGAAAGGCAAAGAATGACTGGGGGATAGGGGAAGTGGGAGGGATATTTAAGCCTTTGGCTGGGGTGTATTTGCCTCCTCTTGGTGGCCAGGTGTTGTATTTCCCATCAGTAAGGAATGTGGACTCTCCTTGCCTTATGGAAGGAAATATATATTTAACAACTACATTATTTTCTATGTGAAGAACATAGGAATGTAAAATATGTGTTTTGCGCATCGTGTTTCAATTTAGATCTTGTGCATTGGCATGCGCACTTTATCTGTTGAAGCTTCTCACTGTCTCCAGATCTCATGCAATCCTGCATGACTAGCTCAATTCTACCAATATTATAAGTTTTAATCTCTTTGCTAATAGAATGCACTTGACAAAGTGTTCTACTTTGGAGCCCGATTATCTAAAGGTCACCAGTAATATGAAGCCTCTGTTGGAATTCTCTGAATGCAGTTTTTACCTTGAGAATAATGTGTCTCAAAAATAGTATTAAATAAATAAAAGAAATATTGATATAAAAAGATGCAGTCAAAAAATGTTGTAAAAAAAAAAAAAACAAACATGAAAATTGTAATTTACAGAAAACTTCACATTTGTATTGAACTTAGGCAAGAAAAAAAAAACAGTGTGTAGCTAAATGTGTTCTCACAGGTCTCAAAGTATCCGCTAAATATTTCCCCCCTGCAAATCTCATTGTTTTATCTGAAAGGTAGTAAGATTCTGTCAAAACACTTATGGAAAAACACTTTAATTTAAAGAGAGGGGATTGTAAGATATTATTAACTGAAAATTGGTTCATTTGATTTGCATTGGCTGCAGTATTTCATTTTTTAAACTGTGCACCCTGCTAATATTCTCCCCATTGAAGTTCCCCTTGCCATTACGTTCTTTGACAATTTACAAGGCATGGGGAAAGACACTGCGGGAAGCCCCTGCGAGTGAGGCTTTTCACATCCTATTTGGTGAATGTTGGATAATTGGACCCTTACAGATATACCTATTGCAATACATACATGATAGGAAGAACCCATCAAATTGCCTCTTTAAAAAGATCTTGCAAAAAGTATATAGAGTGTTTCTCTGACAAGGTATGAAGCATAAAGTGTTTCCCTAACAGAGTGTGCTTTACAAGGTGTTTCCTGACAATCTGTACCCGGCAAAGTGTTTTCATAACAAAGTGTACCTGCTAAAGTGTTACCTTCATAGGTGCCAAATGGGCGTGCAGTGTGTTGTGTCTTTCAGAGCTACTTCCCCACCAAAATGTATTGCATGATTGTAAAGTACCTTAATTAAAGCTATTTTATGTACAGTTTCTGCATATATCTGTAGAATACAGTGCAATTATCAGTATCTTTACATTCAAGATATTCAATCAAAACAGCACCTTACAACAAAATCTGATGGACGTTTTTTCTTAATAGGACATTGAAGTTATGGTTTAACTGTTTGTTTTTTATTATATAAATGCTTAGATATATATCAGTAATTAAGCAATGTATTGCTAAAGATTTGTTTAAAAAAACAATTTTAAAATCATCTGTCACTTATTTTAGTAGCACAATTCACAGGATTTGCTAATGAAGTGCAGTTCAGGGATATACCTTGTAAAAAGCCTGGTGAAATTCATGTCTTTAGTCTCTTTGGCGATGGTCAATAAGGGAAATATGTAAATAAGCTATTGCTTAAAAAACAAGCAAAATAAAAAATAGACAATGTATATTGCAATGTGGTTTTATTTATTTTTACATAAAGGGATATGAAACCCAAAAGTTATCTTTTGTGAATCAGACAGAGCATACCATTTAAAAAAAAAAAAAAAAAAGTTTCCAATTAACTTATTTTATTACATTTGCTTCATGACCATGATATTCTGTATTGAAGAGATACCTAGGTAGGAATCTGGAGCACTACATGGCAGGAAATAGCGCTACCATCCAGTGCTCTTGCAAACGGATAAGATTCTTGTAGCTTCCACACAGTGCTCCAGAAATGGGCCGGATCCTAAGCATACGCATCTACATTTCCACAAAAGATACCAAGAGAATGAAGACAAATTGATAATAAAAGTAAATTAGAAAGTGATTTAAAATCACATGCTCTATCTGAATCATGAAAGAAAAAAAATTGGGTTTCATTTCCCTTTAAAGGGACTAAAATCAGAATTAAAAACTCATTCAGTTGGAGCATGTAATTAAAAAAAATAAAAAAAAACTTCCCAGCTTACTTATCAAAATGTGCACAATCCTTGTATATGCACTTTCTAAAGCAACGGCTCCTACTAAGTATGTGCAAGAGTTCAGTGTACACGAATATGTGTTTGTGATTGGCTGATGGCTGTCAAATGATACAGGGGGCAGGGAAAATTAAAGTAACTGAAATTTGTCATAGAAAAATCTACTATCCATCTGAAATTCAGACTAAATAAATTTGCATCATCTTTTTAATATCCATTTGTTGATTATGCTATTCTACTGTATTTAATAGCCCTTTAAACTTTTTATGGAATTATATTTTGAGCTTAATATTTTAAACCCTATAAATAACAGCATACATGCATCAAATGTTCCCAATTTCTTAAAGGTATAGAATAGTCAAAATTAAATTTTCATGATTCAGAGCATGCAATTTTAAGCAACTTTCTAATTTACTCCTATTATCAATGTTTCTTCATTTTCTTGGTATCTATTTTAAAAAGCAGGATTGCAAGCTTAAAGGGTCACTAAACCCAAAAACTTTCTTTCATGATTCAGATAGAGAATACAAATTTAAACAACTTTACAATTTACTTCTATTATTTATTTTGCTTCATTTTTTAGATATCCTTAGTTGAAGAAAAAGCAATGCACATGGTGAGCCAATCACACAAGGCTTCTATGTGCAGCAACCAATCAGCAGCTACTGAGCATATCTAGATATGCTTTACAGCAAAGAATATAAAGAGAATAAAACAAATTAGATAATAGAAGTAAATTAGAAAGATGTTTAAAACTACATTCTCTTTCTAAATCATGAAAGAAAAAATGTGGGTTTCATGTCCCTTTAAAAGCTGACCCATTTTTGGTTCAGAACCTGGGAAGCGCTTGCTGATTGGTGTCTAAATGTAGCAATCCAATCAGCAAGCGCTACCCAGGTTCTGAACCAAAAATGGGCTGGCTTCTACGCTTACATTCATGCTTTTTAAAAATAGATACCAATAAAATGAAGAAAAATTGATAATAGGAGTAAATGAGAAAGTTGCTTAAAATGGCATGCTCTATTTGAATCATGAAAGTTTATTTTTGATTAGACTATCCCTTTAACCCTCAAAACATACTTGTCTAGGAAAAAAAAAAATTGGCATTAACATTTTAATCAACAAGTCAGATAAAATGATGAAATATTGTCTAGTATATTTGAGTAGGGCAGCTGGGAACACTATTAAATGAGTTGTATCTCCAAACCACTTCATTGCAACCCTGTTTTGTGAAAATATATGGCAGGAATTTAATTGCTTCAAAAAGGACCCACTTCAAACTTGTTGAAGGCAAAATGAACCCTCCACAAGCATTAACACATCCCATATGGCTGCTGCTAATATTAGGTTATATTCTAGTTGGACTATGCAACATAAGTGGGCAGGATCCAACCAGGTCATCCTCTGATTTATCTTTTGCACCGCAGCACCAATATAAAAAAGGGACAGTAAACACCTTGTAATAACAAGGACATTTCTGTTGTGTTGCTATAGAACAACATATAAAAGTTAAGTGTAAATATTGTTAAAACATTAACATCCTTTTAACTGCAAATGTTTTTCAATAGACAAACCTCTCCCACCATTTGCCTTATTTATCTTAATTCTGCAGACAAGGCTAGCTATAGTCAGTCAAAATGTTAGTATAATATACAGTTGTGATCATGTAATGCCAATTAAGGGGGGGAAATATTTAGCAGGGTTAACATTCAGCGGGGAGATTTTAAAGTTGTGGAAATTAGAAATTCCTCAATATGCAGAGCTAACTTACATGAAAAGGGGTCAAAATAAATGGAACTATATTCCAAAGGTGTTTATGCATAACTAAACATTTTATGTAACAATCTCAATGTGTTTACTGTTTCTTTAAAGGGATATGAAACTTGCAAGAATCAGATAGAGCATGTAATTTAAAGAGACTTTTAAATTCACTCCTATTTTCAAATGTGCTTTGTTCTCTTGTTATCCCTTTTTGAAAAATAACATGCACATATGCTACACTAGTGGAAGTTAGCTGCTGATTGGTGCCTGCACAGCTTTGTCTCTTGTGATTTGTTAACTAGATGAGTTCAGCTAGCTGCCAGTAGTGCAATGCTGTTCTTTTAACAAAAGGATATCAAGATAATGAAGCAAATTTGATAATAGAAGTAAATTGGAAAGTTGTTTAAAATTGTGTTCTATCCAAATCATGAAAGAAAAATTTGGGGTTTCCTTTAATGCTCAATATTAAAAAGGGACACAAACTTCTAATAGAAAGAAAGAAAAAAAAACAACTAAAACTTCTGAGGCAAGTGGAACCCAGCGCACACACTTGAGTGATGTAAAATGTGCACACAGTGGGTACAACCAATCAGATTCTTCTGGGTTCTCAGTTTAGAGTCAGTGGCATACAGAATTTGCTAATCACACATTAAAATTAACATATTTTTAGATAAATTGTTTAAGAATGATACATTAAAAGCTGTATGCTAGGGCCAAATAGTCATACTTAGAATGATGGTTTTATCTCTCTTTATTAAAGAGAAATATCACAGAGCATTTTTTTGTTGTTGAAACTGTCCTGAAAAAAATAAATAATTTAACAACAATAATCTGGATGTCTGGTTACCTCAAAGGGTCATGAAATCCAAATTTTTTTCTTTCATGATTTAGATGGTGGGTAATTTTAAGCAACTTCCCAATTTATTTCTATTACCTAATTTGTTTAGTTTTCCTGGTATCCTTGGTTGAAAAGCATACCTAGGTAGTCTCAGGATCTGCCGATTGGTGGTTGCATATATATGCCTCATGTTATTGGCTCACCCATGTGCATTGTTGTTTCTTCAACAAAGGATATCAGGAGAATGAAGCAAAATAGATGACTGAAGTTTATTTTGTTTATTTTAGTTCTTATGAATACTGCTTTATTAAATTGATTATTCCCCCCAGTGACGTCTATGTCCCCTGTACAACTCCCCCCCCACACACACGTTGAAATGTGCATGCGGCTTTAACCGAATTTGTGAATTATGCTAGAAGCGCGTTCATGTACTTGCGCATGCTCAGATACTGTACATGAGCAGGGAAACCCAAGTAGTACGTCACTGCATCCACACACAGCGATCACAACATTTACTTTAATCAAGTGATTCATTGTTTAGTATGTATCAGAGAGCGTATATTTTTTTGCATGCGCTAAAAGTGATTCACGAGAGCGACCACGGATCACTACGTGTAGAGCGGGTGGGACCGCTCTTACGTGTAACACTCACAAACCAGGAAATGAGCAGGGGGCGGAGGAACCTCGAAAAGGGTAGGATTTATAAAACATAAATCATTTATCTTTCGGGACGAAGTTTAAAATAAAAAAACCTAGCGACTACATATCTTACAACTTGGTTAATGCATAGCATTAATCGTGGATCTTCAAATTTACTTTCACTTTAAGAAATTTTAAGGTAAAGTATCTTTCTTTTTTACATAGAGAGATGTTCAGGTGATATTTTCTAGTCAGCTTTTTACTTCATCACTTTCATGTGCTTCAACATTTGGGTATCAAGTCCCTTTACAAACATAACACACTACAGTCTCAGATTATTGAATATATTGTAACAAGTGTTAAATATTTTTTTTTCCAATTTCTCTATTGATAATATTTGCTTGGAAGTGGTAGCAATAATTTAGAAACGGCTTAGCAAAATTAATGCTACTTTAAAAATATATTTCACGCATTTTATCCAAAATATCTTCATTTCGGAAATAACCTATTCATGTGGTAGAATCTCAAATCAACTTTCCCACACTTACTTTAATAATAGAGTAAAAATAGTGCACTATGCACTTTTACATGTGTATTTGTGTATATATGTATATATATATATATATATATATATATATATATATATATATCTGTCTATCTCTGAGCCTTATAACTTTTTTGTGCAATATTTCTTAAATATAATTTTTATTATATAGTGATATTATGATTGTAACTGTACTTTGTAATGTATTTTTGATGTGTTTTGTGACACAAAACAGTTAACCAGTCACCAATCAGCAAGCGCTAAACAGGTGCTGAACCAAAAACGGGCCGACTCCTGAGCTTATATTCCTGACTTGTAAAATAAAGATACCAAGGAGTACGAAGAAAAACTGATAAGAGTAAATTAGAAAGTTGCTTAAAATTGCATGCTCTATTTGAATCATGAAAGAAAAAAAAATGTGGGTTTCATATCCCTTTAATATATTTATATAAAATTAAAGTGTTTAAAGTCCCTTCAAAATATAAACTGATAAAACAGTTAAATTACTTTACTAAGAGCCCCCATAAAACAATTCTCAAAGAAAAAAAAAGGAGAAGGAGGATTATGCTAAAACAAAAAAAAAAAAGTTAATACATTAAAAGGGACAGTTTATGCAAAAATTCTCCCCTTTAATCTGTCCCCAATTATCCACTTTACCTGCTGGACTCGTAGGGCTGGGCGATAAGGGGGGGGGGGAACAAAACTCGATTTTTAAAATAAAAAAAAATGCGATCGCGATTTTCTTACAAATTACTATAACACCTTCATTTTTCAATAAAAAGTTTATTAAAACACTGCAGAATCTTAATGCACATGTTTATCAATGTCCAATACATCTATTTATATATTTTTTCTTCTTTTTTAAAGATTTTATCTTGACTGAAAATGATCCCTGTTCCTGTCCAGGAATCCAATACAGGCATATAGCAGTAGGGGTGGGGGGGGCTGCTCCTTTCAGAAATGCGGTGCCTTGCTGATATCAAATACATTGTAGATACAGTTAACCCAGCAGCTAGCTAGCAGAGGGGACTGCAGTTTTAGCCTTTATGGCAGCTGTGGGGTTAACTGCATCTGCTATGTATTTGAGCTGTTTCTTAGAGTAGGAGATTGTGTGGGAGGTTCCATAATGGTTACATACCCTAAGTTTCAGACTGCAGACGTCCCTAGGGCGAAATATAAGTAAGTGGCTTTCCCTCCTCTTCAGTCTCCTGCATGGGCTCTGCTTTTAGACTTCTATAGATTGATCGGCTGCTACTGAGATCACAAACAGAAAGTGAAAGTAAAACAGCCAATCACATACAAATCAATGCAGTACACACACATCTGAAGATAAATCGCCGTTTAAAACCGCATCCGCGATTAATTGTGCAGCCCTATAGGCTGGAGTCTATTAAATTGTTTACAAGTATTTCCATTACCCTTATATTTGCATATGAAATAGTTGATTTAGCCTGTGGTATCCTTATCTATTCTGAAAGTTTTTGGCCTTAAGGACAAGCTGTGTTAACACAGCCAACAGAAGAAATTACACTCACAGCGGGGTATAGAAGAGATAAGTTAATAAAATGTTATTTCTTTTACAAGATATGACGAGACCACGGATTTCATCCTTACTTATAGGATATCGCCTCCTGGTCAGCAGGAGGAGGCAAAGAGCACCACAGCAGAGATATATATATATATATATATATATATATATATATATATATATATATATATATATATATATATATATATATATATATATATATATATATATATATATATATATATATATATATATATATATATATATATATATATATATATATATATATATATATATATATATATATATATATATATATATATATATATATATATATATATATATATATATATATATATATATATATATATATATATATATATATATATATATATATATATATATATATATATATATATATATATATATATATATATATATATATATATATATATATATATATATATATATATATATATATATATATATATATATATATATATCCTCCCTTCCCTCCCACTCCAGTCATTCTCTTTGCCTGAGTTAGTGATAGGAACTTTTGCCTCGTCCGAGGCTATTTTTGGGAGAAAGGTTCTTCAAGCAGTGGTGCGTTCTGTTTAGGTTCCTGTCTTGTCCCTCCCTTTCATCTGTGTCCTATAGCTTTGGTATTGTATCCCATAAGTAAGGATGAAATCCGTGGACTCGTCATATGCTTACCTGATAAATTTATTTCTTTTACGATATGACGAGTCCACAGCCCAACCTGTCATTTTCTAAGACAGGTCTTTATTTTTTTGTTTAAACTTCAGTCCCCTCTGCACCTTGGCTTTTCCTTTCTCTTCCTAACTTTGGTCGAATGACTGGAGTGGAAGGGAAGGGAGGAGCTATATATACACAGCTCTGCTGTGGTGCTCTTTGCCTCCTCCTGCTGACCAGGAGGCGATATCCCATAAGTAAGGATGAAATCCGTGGACTTGTCATATCGTAAAAGAAATTAATTTATCAGGCAAGCATAAATTTCCTTTTTCCATTGTTCTCTCCAAGTATTGTTGATTGGTTTATGGACAGATATAAGATGAAGAAGCAGGTATATGTACACAATGTAATAAAATCTGATTATACCTACAAGCTCAACCCATTTTATTAGGTTGTGGCTTCAAAACACAAAATCTGCTAATTCATATACACAAATAAGCCTTAAAAAAAGCAAATCTCATACATTTTATACTCTGCATCTGCTAAAAAAAGTAATTGGAAACACATTAAGGGAAAAATACTTTTATAGTATACTGTCCCTTTAACCTAGCACAATCCTTTTTTTCCATTTTATTGTAACTGAACTGAAAGGGGCAGGAAAGACAAGTTTACTTTATCACTAATTACTTTATATAATGCCGACGCTTCAGGAATATACAGTGGCAACACATGGGAGGGTTATCACAAAAATGTACTTTACAAACACATTATTGGCTCTAGGGAAAAGCAATAGAGCAGTTTGAATGATATCTACCATTTGTATCTGCTTCTAGCACCTGGCAGAAGCATACAATAAGCCCAAAGAACCTGGAGTGTAAAGAGCATTTACTGCACGCATATTCAACCTTTTCAATGGGCATATCATTTTTATTTTCACTTCTGTAGTTGGTAAGCAAAATGAGAAATGATATAACAAAAATATACATCTATATCAACTTTCAATAGTGATACAAGCACTCTTAAAGGGACATTGTAGCACACAGATTGCATGCTCTAACTTGTTAGCATGCAATTTTAGCACTGTAAGTCTGTGTGTTCAACCCCAATAAAAGGTGTGGTGTTAAACACATAGTTAAAGTTCGGCTCATGGAGCCTCACAGAACTGCTGGTCCCAAGTAGATCAGGCCGATGAGCAAATTAGTAATGGCAGTGGCACGGCTATGTCATGGGAATGCTGCTGCTGACTGGCTCAGAAGTCTTAACTGACCTGGAGCAATTATCTGCAGTTCCTGAAAGAAACTAACTGTGTTTAACCGCTGTGTTGGGGTTAAACACATATTTGCAGCCTCAGTAGTGCTAAAATGACAGGCTATAACAAATTAGAGCATGTAATTTTGCACTAGATTTTCCTTTAACATACTGTATTCCTAATTATTAATTCAAATATATCTTACAGTCAATATATAAACTGTCCAATATAACTTGAGTATATTTTTGAAAGAACAGCCCTGCAGTGTGTAATTAGCTATTGCTACAGGCTAAAAACACAAAGAAAGCTTATTTATCCAGGGTATTCATAAAAGAGGTATAAGGATGAACTGGCCAATCAGCAGCTACAGCAGATGATTAGCTGATCCACACATTTTAGCAGCGGCTAAATAAATAGGACATTGGTGGTTAATTTGAAATAAATAGTTCTAATGATATAAACCAGCATTTTGTACTACTATTTCCCTTTAAAAGGAGCATGGAATCAAAATTAAACCTTTTTGATTCGGATAGAACATGTCATTTTTAGATATTTTGTATTTTACTCCTGCCATCAAATTTGCTTTGTTCACTTGGTATCCTTTGTAGAAGAGTCAACTCCAGAGCAGATATGCACTACTGGGGCCTAGATGAACACACCTGATGAGCCAATGACAAGACAGATGTGTAGACACCAATCACCAGCAAGCTCCATGTACTGCATTGCTGCGCCTCAGCCGTCTTATGTGTTCTTTCCAACAAAAGAATAATTTGCTTTACAGAAGTAAATTGAAAAGTCACTTGAAATTGAATGCTCTATCCTAATGATGAAAGTTTCATGCCCCTTTAACACAGATCAGACAAACCTCCAGTCTCTCACCTATAAATAAAAAAGGCTGGATTTAAATAGAGCACAAGAATGAGCCAGATGGAGATAAGATCAGTTGTAAGTTACATTAGACAATTAGAGCAGTACAGTGTGATAGTGAAATGTCTCATGATAACATCACACATCCGCGTGCTGCCCATAAACAAATTGTGATGGCTGCTATCCCGGCATAAAACATTCATAGTCTTTATATCAGTGTCTAATGTGTAGTGAGGATTGTCCATTTAAATAAAGTGATGGTAAATTCTAGCTTTTCAAAAACGCTAGGATTTACCATCACTAAAAATAAAGCCGACCTTAAATCATCAGTTTAAAAAAACAAAAAAAACAAAAACCAACACAACAACAACTGATGAATAGGTACCTTTAGTTTGCCACAACATCTTAGCCAATAGCCGTGCTTGCCCTTTGGCATTATGCCATAGGCTAGCATGGCTATTGGCTAAGAGGTGGAAACGTCACCTCATTGAGCTGTGCTGTGGGCAGCCAAAGGCGATTGCGCTGAAGACGCAGCAAAATAAAAAAAAATAAAAATAAAAAAAAGGAACCTATTCATCATTTGTTTTGAACTGAAGAAGGAAGGTTGCATTTATTTTTAGTGATGGTAAATCTTAGCATTTACCATCACTTTAAAGCTGCTAAGAAACAAAGTGTTCCCTGTTTAGAAAACAAAAGGTGTATTTATTCTATCAAATATTTGAGTTTCCTCAACATGCTTTTGAAGGCGTGTATATGCTTGATATTAAAAAGGACACAAAGATCCAAATTAAGGTTTTTATGATTTAGCTTACAGTTTTTCAAACCACGGGTCAGGTCCCTTTACAGAGTCACAAAACCATGTTTACTGGGTCGTACATGGTGTGTGATAGGAGAGAGCGCGCGTGTGCGTTTGTGTGTGTGATAGGAGAGAGAGAGAGCGAGCGTGAGAGTGTGTGAGTGTGATAGGAGAGAGAGAGAGCGAGCGCGAGAGTGTGTGTGTGTGTGATAGGAGAGAGAGAGAGAGAGAGCGAGCGCGAGAGTGTGTGTGTGTGTGATAGGAGAGAGAGAGAGAGCAAGCGCGAGAGTGTGTGTGTGTGTGATAGGAGGAGAGAGAGCGAGCGCGAGAGTGTGTGTGTGTGTGATAGGAGAGAGAGAGAGAGAGAGAGAGAGAGCGAGCGCGAGAGTGTGTGTGTGTGTGATAGGAGAGAGAGAGAGAGCGAGCGCGAGAGTGTGTGTGTGTGTGTGATAGGAGAGAGAGAGAGAGCGAGCGCGAGAGTGTGTGTGTGTGTGTGTGATAGGAGAGAGAGAGAGAGCGAGCGCGAGAGTGTGTGTGTGTGTGATAGGAGAGAGAGAGAGAGAGCGAGCGCGAGAGTGTGTGTGTGTGTGTGTGATAGGAGAGAGAGAGCGAGCGCGAGAGTGTGTGTGTGTGATAGGAGAGAGAGCGAGCGCGAGAGTGTGTGTGTGTGATAGGAGAGAAAGAGAGAGAGAAAGAAAGAGAGAAAGCCAGAGCAAGAAAGAGAGAGAAAGCGAGAGCGTATGTGTGTTATAGGAGTGTGTGTGTGTGTGTGTGTGTGTGTGTGTGTGTGTGTGTGTGTGTGTGTGTGTGTGTGAGAGAGAGAGAGAGAGAGTGTGAGTGAGTTTGACTAAAATCAGGAATATAGAATGCACACATTTTAATCACTTTGCAGCTATCTTATTGTACATTACTTCAGAAATCTTCAGACCAAGCATACAAATAGAATCCCAAAAGGTATTTGGTATCGTGGCACTGGGTCTTGTTTCAAAATTGAATTGAATGCTCTATCATCAAATTTACTTTATTCTCATTGTGTCTTTTGGCAAAACTCAGCTCATTGCCATACAAGCATACCTGGGTAGGGTCAGGAGCATGTACGTGTACCATATGTATAAAATTGTTACAAGACAAGAACACACTCCGGAGTCTAACTAAGAATGCTATAAAAGAAAGGAGCTTAGAAAATAGTAAGAGATTTAAGCAAATTTGATAACACAAGAAAATTAGAAAGGTTTTTTAAAAACAAAACTGCAAGATGTATATGCACCATAAAGATTGATTTTTTTACTTGCATGCCCCTTTAATGGGACAGTGAACAAATGAAACAAAAACATACACCTATTATATCCTTCAACAAGAGATCATGACCCCTTGTTGCTCATAATTTGTAACAACATTCAACAAGGATTACAAGAAAATTAACCAGTTTATTCGGAAACCCTGAAATACTTAGTCACCATAATAACAAAGAACCGTTGTAATACTTATTTTTTTGTATAAAACTTCAGATTCAGAACGCCTTTTTCTGCCTAAAAGTGATAATAATCTTTCTCGTTACTACTAGCATCTTTAATAAACAACCTTTATTTTATTTTTTTATGTTTTTGTGAATCGCCTATCAAAACGTTTGCCGTACAACAACACTAAAATATATGGGCTAGTGGTAGAGCCGCTCAAGCGCTTTGATTCCTCATGGATTTTTTTCTATGTCACAGAAGACTAAAAGGAAATGCTAGGGGTGGCAGAGGAAGCAGGCGAAAAAAAATGTCAAGAAGGAAAAAATAGAAAACAAAAAAAGTAACAGTTTAGTAATGAGGTTAGGTAGAATTTAAACTGTGTTTTAAAGACTTGAAATTTACCAGCACTTTAACGATATTATCTTGCATATAAATTCATTGGCTCCGTCTCTAATTAAAAAAGGTATGAGACCAACTATTAACCTCACTCAATTTAATAGGCTTTTACTCTAGTGCAGTGTTTCTCAACTCCAGTCCTCAGGACCCTTAACAGGCTACAGTTTCATGATATCTTAAAGGGACACAACCCAATTTTTTTCTTTTGTGATTCAGACAGAGCATGCAATTTTAAGCAACTTTCTAATTTACTCCTATTATAAAAAAGTTTCTTCATTCTCTTGGTATCTTTATTTAAAATGCAAGAATGCAAGTTTAGATGCCGGCCCATTTTTGGTGAACAACCTGGGTTGTTCTTGCTGATTGGTGTAAAAATTCACCCACCAATAAACAAGCACTGTCCAGCATTCTGAACCAAAAATTGGCTGGCTCCTTAAATTAGATGCCTTCTTCTTCAAATAAAGATAGCAAGAGAACGAAGAAAATAAAATAGGAGTAAATTAGAAAGTTGCTTAAAATTGCATGCTCTGAATCGCGAAAGAAAAAAGGTGGGTTCAGTGCCGCTTTAAATAGAGCACAGGTGAAATAATCATCTGAATGGTGAGAGCAGGTTAGTAACCATGGTTACTGATCAGCTGATTATTTCACCTGTGCTCTAGTTAAGCTATAATGAATATCTGGCCTGTTAATGGTCCAGAGGACTGGAGTTGAGAAACACTGCTCTAGTGCACTGGTTTTCAACTCTGTCCTCAAGCCTCCCTAACAGGCCAGATTTTGAAGATATCTGAACTAGAGAACAGTTGAAACAATCAGCTAATTAGTAAAACACTTATTTTACCTGCTCTCGCCCAAGGTAATCCAGAAAACCTGGCCTGTTAGGGCTTGATGATGGGTTTGAAAACCCCTGCTTTAGTGGCAAATGTAAACCATGTATTAACACTAAATTTGTGCAAATTTGTAAATTTAAATCAGTCACAAGCAAGAATTAGTAAATTACATTAAAGGACCTACAGCTAATGAATTATTTATTTTCAAACTTGTAGCTGTAAAATGTTATACTTGGGACAAACTTCAAGATACTTGAAAACTAGGATCTTGGAACACATAAATAAGATAGAAAAGTTTGACAAGATTATGGTGTGCCAACACGCTGAATCCAGTTGCGTGCATTTTCTGTCAATATAAATAATTAAATGGCTAGGTATTGAGAAAGTGAAGGTACCATGGAGGGTGGGGGACAAATTAGGATCTTGTTTGTTAAAGAGAGAAATGTAGTGGAATTTTCATCTAGAAACTTATGGTGAATGGGATTGAAATAAAGATTATAGAGTAGCAGCTTTCATTTAGATTTATTTAAATAGTTTGGTAACTACTAGGCATGTGCATTTGGAAGATTCAGCAGAAAATTGGGAATATGGTACCACCAGCGTCATTCAGAGACGGATTTCTTCTTGTAAAAATGCAACACACTAAGATCTGGTTGCACTTTCACAAGAGGAAATCTGGCTCTGAAATGAGCCAAATGACGCTGGAGGCCGCCATATTCCCAATTAGTTTTCTACTGAATGCAAATGCATAGTAAGCTTACAAGTAGCACGCTAAATATTTTTTTCTCTTGTGTGCTAACACCACTAAAAGTAATCTAATCAGAATGATCCCAGCCAAGGAGTCTTAGAATGATAAGCAAATAATTTTTTTAATGAATAAATAAAGAAAAAGAAAGACTAATGAGATGAGAGCTTACTCACATCTACACCTACCCCATCCTTTAAACTTTTAATGTAGGCGGGTTAGTGAGCATATTACAAGATTACAGTAAAAAAAAACCAAACACTAGGGCGAGGGTTAAACCCGATGCACACTAACTTCAGGATTTTGAATATCGCAACCACATTAACTTCGAACGTTAGACTTCAATGGAGCGCACTTTTTAAAAAAAACAAACAAAAAAAAACCCACTAACACTTGCTGGCTTGCTAACCCAACACTGCGCTAAACCTTAAGGTAGTTAATATATTAGGAATATTATTTTTTTTTATTTTTTTTACATTTAACAGAAAAAAAAATGTGAATCAGATTACATGTCTGCAAAAGGAGGTACCCTGTGCCCACAGTCTGTGAGATGGTCTGACCCCCTATTACTGTATATAGTGACACAGTTTAACCCACCAGTACTGTATATAGTGAGTTAGTGACACAGTCTGTAATCTGTTCGTGAGATGGCTGGCCTGACCCTACCCGCCCAGTACTTTATAAAGTGACCAAAGTAGTCAGTGACATGTTCCAGCCCCCCCCCCCCGTACTGTATAGTGACACTGTTTACACCCCTCCCATGCTGTAGTAACAAGGTCTGTATGTAACTTGCTGGCTCCACAAACACACATAAACATCAATGGGTAAAACAGTAACACTAACCCCTGTAGTCAGAGACACTAGTGAAGCATCACATCACACTCATATGATATCAGTGCAGGCAGTGGCCCTAACCCTCAGGGGTCCAGTCGCAGTTGCGCACTCTGTAGTTCCGCTCCTGAATTAAAGCTACACCCATGAAATGCCCCTGTTCATCCCACTAGCAGAGGCATGGAAACTTATTTTACAATAAGGAAAATAATACGCTTTGAATGTTGTATTATAAACATGAATTTCAACATGTTTTTGCATGTGCAATTTTGTTATATTATGATTTCTACTGTGCACCTTAAATAAATTTCTTTCCTGCACAAATTTAATTTTTTTTCATAAAATACGCATAGTTCTTTTTTTTTCAGAACTTGTTTCAAAATTCAATTTTACAGCATAATTTTATTCCAGTGTTTCATTTATTAATTTTATACAATTTTTCAAAATACGATTTCTGTGAACCCTAGTGTTATGTATGCATCGCCTTCACATACTTAAATGGACAGTCCACTCCAGAATTTTTATATGAACTAGCGCTGTCTAACTGTGAAAAGGAAATTGGCTTCATGTTACAGGAGACATTTCTTATAGAATCTCACAAGCCCAGAGAGCTTTATAGAATAGGGCCCTTTATTTAAATGTTAGCACATTTGTCACAGCAAAAGGTTAAAAGAATGAAAGAAGCTAACCATTATAAATTAAAAAACCAGATGTGTTTGTTTATTAATATTTTTTTTCCCATTTAGATGTCTTACATTAATGAACATTGAACAGGTTGATACAAAGAAAACCCTCACTCCTTCACAAAAGGTATCTGCAGGTTACCCTTGGAATGCACACAGCATGAATCACAAGAAAGAACTATATGATGTACGATAAGGATTATATGTGAATATTTACATAAAAGGGATACTAAACCCAAATGTTTTCTTTCAGGATTCTGATAGAGCATGCGATTTTAAGCAACTTTCTAATTTACTCCTATTATCATTTTTTCTTCGTTCTCTCTGTATCTTTATTTGATAAAGTAGGAATCAAAGCTAAGGAGCCAGCCCGTTTTTGATTCAGCACCCTGGATAGCGCTTGCTGATTGGTGGCTATATTTTTGTCCCTTTAATGCACCTTTTCTTTTTAATGATAGAAATACTCACCAGTGTAAATCACTTCTGAACACCTTTTGAGGTTTATTAAAGAAGTGAGTAGGAGGAGTTATGAATGCTATAAAAATATATTTGTATTATTGTGATTTAAGCTCTTTTGATTGCTTTTACATGCTGTCCCATGGTTAGCTGAAATAAATGATCTATATTCACTTTTTTCCTGCGAGTACTTTCCATTTAGTACTAGCATTGTGTTTAGCTGTACTACACAATTTTGTACTTCTTATCTTCGAGGTTCACTGGACACCGGACGTACCTGTTGGAGTCACTGCTGGAGATCCTTGAGGAATGGAGTTGAGCCAGCTCTATTCCCTGAGAGAGGCAGCACTGTCATTTCTACATTAGCTGCAGACATGGGCGCCATGTACTAAATGGCGGGCGGACAGCTTCTTAACTCGTGAAGCTGTCTGCCCACCTTCGCTACACATGGGCAGCGGATCTATTGATCCACTTGCCCGTATGTATCATTACACACTCATCGGAGTGTGTAATGCCCGCCCCTTCAATCGCGCGACTGAAGGGGCTGTCAATCACCGAGAGCGAGCGTGCCTAAGAGGTGGCGTAGGGTGTAGGAAGCAGCGGTCTAATGACCGCTGCTTCTTACATTGCGGGAAGCAGGCTCGCATATGCGAACCTGCCCCGCAAAGGCTCCGGAGCAGCTTTCGCTGCTTCGTACATGGAGCCCTATGGGTGGAGGAGTATAAGGTGGAGGAGTGACCAGGGAAGACTGTGTCCTCAATTAAAGAGAAGTTAAATTAATAAACAGAGCACTCTTTTCTATAATTATTCAGGGAACTCCCAAGAGTGAAAACCTCCATATGCATTATCCACATAAGTAAAAAAAGACAATGAAGATGTCCTGAATACAACTTTGGAAGCCACTGCATATTGGGGAACAGTGGAGCCCAATATTGTAGCTAAGTCACGTCTCTTCACAACTGACTTTGGAGGCCAATAAAACACCCAGTCAGCACAGCTACCACCTCCACCATCAAAAGCCTAAGAGGAATCACCAAAATCACGTTCAGCTTCCATACTAACTCAAAAAAGTGCAGCTTGAGTCGCTTAACTACCTCCTACTCCTTCCCTTGCAACAATGTTCATGATGGTCACTAGGCAGAAATAGTATACTTTTACATTCCAATATTTTCCCAAAATATTGTCACTGGCAATAAGTCAGACAGAAGTTTGAGCTAGTGACTGTAAGGAATCTTTAAGACTTCAGCAAATAATTTAAAGGCAATACTATATGACTGCCACCATAATACAGCACTCTTTGGCTGCTTTACCAGGATTCCCCAGGGGAATAGGTGAAGACCACAGGCAAGCTAGTACTGCTGAAGGTCCAATGTTTTGGTACTTTAAAGCTGAAAATAAAGACACCAGAGCAGCTCCCACTATTCTACAAATATAGATGTGGTAAGGTTTGTAAGGTATATAGTGGCTCTATCTACTGATATACAGCAGATTTATCCGTTTGTCCTCTCAGCATCAAAGTAAGTCTGCCATCTTGGCTGCAACTTAGAAGCACCCCCATTTGTATTGGTTCTTAATCATAGTATTGTATAATCTACGGTCTAATGAAATCTCTCACTAATTTATACCAAATCTGACATTTTCACAAGGGCAACCCATACACGATTATTACCAGCATTCTTAAAGGGGTATGATAGTTACAATTAAACTTTCATTATACAGATACCATTTGCAATTTTAAGAGATGTTTCAATTTAGTTCTCTTATGGAATTGATGGGTGTTCTATTGATATTCTTTGTCAAAAAGGAGACCTGGGTAGGTCTTTTACCTTGTAATTGGTAGGTTAGCACATATGTCTCGTCATTGGCTCAACCAATGTGGTCATCTAGCTCCCAGTAGCACATTGTTGCTCTGGAGCTGAATATAAACTATGTATTTAATTCCTTTGCACTTTTATGTTACTTCAAACAATAGTCTTGAAAACATGGAAAATGTTATTCACCCAGGTTTACATACGTTTCTGTATAAAACTGCCATCAAAATAATGTAGATTCTAATCACACAAACTGCTTTCTCCATGCAATCTTGTACCATATAAACAAGAAAGCAACATGCTGATTACCCCATTACTTTTAGGCAGGCATAAAGTGCAGAACTACTATATTTGTAGTCTGATTCTCAGATCACACTAGTAACATTCTCATGCCAAAAAAACAGCATAAAACTAATAATTCATAAAGTCACTTCCACTTAAACAGTAAGAAAACACAAAATAAACCAAATTTGTTTTTTTTTGTTTGTTATTTTATTATACGAGTAAGAACAAATACACAGTACACACACACACCAATCTGAAGTCTAACATCACAAAATAGAGGCACAGACCTCAAATCTATTAAAGTCATGAATTTATAGGAGCTTTACATTATATCATTTTAAAAGGATGTTGTTTGTAACTTATGAATTTTACACTTGATAAAAAATAAAGAAAAAGGAGTAAAAAAAGTGGTTTGATATTAATTATTTCTTAAAGGGACAGCATTGCACTGATGGCAGCTTGCTGAACACATCTAGTTAGCCACAAGAGACAAGTGTATGCAGGCACCAATCAGCAACTAGCACTCACTAGTGTAGGATACGTGCATATTTTTTTTTCAACAAGGGATACAAATACATGAAGCACATCTGAAAATAGAAGTTAATTTAAAAGTGTCTTAAAATTACAGTCTCTATCTGAATCATGCAAGCTTAATTTTGACTTTCCCATCTGTTTAAAAGCAATTTGTTTTTCAAATAATACTTCCCATATCTATGCAAATTAGAGCATCATAGGAAATATTGTCCTGGGTGTTTACAAAAGGCTAGATAGATAGATCGCAATATATTTGCCCCTATTTCATTAGTGAAGATTATACAATTCTCCATATTTATTATATAATTGCAAAACCAATGTAAATCTAGCCTTCATTATATTCATATTTACTGAACTGTACTTAAACAGTCTGTGCTTTTTAAAGATGTAACATTTACTACAATTTAAAAAGCTATTCAAACAAACTACATTTTTTAAATTTACAAATATATAAAAGAAAGGAAAATATAAGATACAAGTGTATAAAACACAAAAAATACCATTCTAGAATTAGACATGTAGACTGTATCCATTTAAAATTATATTTATTCATTTATCGTGTGGTTATTATATTGACTGTAAATTATGCATAAATAGCATAGGTTTTCTCTTAAATATTTCATTGTTATCAATTTGAAGTATAAGAAATAATAATCATCAGAAGCCTTTATCCTTTGGAGTAAGCTGTACAATATACAAATATGCAGTCATGAGGAATTTCTTTAGCTACAAAAAATGTAAAAAAACTTATTCCAATATACTCATCAACTCCATTACTAAAGCATGTAAAAGAAGATTGAGGATTTTTGACAGCTATGTACAACTAATAGAAAAATACCTAAATTCATTAAATGGACAGTAAACACCTTGATATGTTATATAAAATCTTTAGTTATGTATAAAGAAATAACTTTGCAATTTATTGTTTATTTTGCCCGGTTTTCAGGTAATTAAGCTCTGAACATTGATTAATTTCTAATTCTCACAATTTAAAGTGATGGTAAAATATATATATATATATATATATATATCTTTGCCGCCCAGCAAAAGTGCCATATGGGGAGAGAGCTGATTAACAACCATTCAAACCTTTAGCTCGCAGAAAAATTAACTTTTGAAGTGGGCAATGGAGCATGGGGTATTAGAATTTTATATCTATATTAAAGTGAAAGTAAGTTTTCATGAATCAATGCCTGGTTTTTTTAAATACTATTAAAAATAGGGGCACTTTAATTCATGGAAGTTTACATTACAGCGTATTTTAGAAATACTTACCTTTTTCTTCAGCAAAGCCAGATCGCCGATCCCCTGACCACAGTTCCTCTGTCTTTATGTCACAAATGACAAAACCGGCTTCCTCCAATCATGGTTTCCCTCCCAGAACTTCCGTCTCTTGAGGCTAAGCCGTGATTGGAGGAAGACTGTTTCGTCATTACTGGGTGAGTACCGCAGGAAGAAGCGGGCGGGGGGGATCGCAGATCCGGCTTTGGTGAAGAAAAAGGTATTTGTAAAATACGGTTCAGTGTAAACTTTCATGAATGAAAGTGCCCCTGTTTTAATAGTATTTTTTAAAACCGGGCACTGAGTCATGAAAATTTACATTCACTTTAAAAAGTAAGTTACAGCGCATCTCCATTACATCTAAAGAAGCAAACTCCATCTAAAATATCACTAACCAGATTTTAAAAAGGGGAGAGTTTACCATCATTTTAAATAGCACCGTGCTGACTTATCAAGACTAACCCTGCAATATAGCTGCCCCTAATAGGGTTTATCAAAAAACAACTTCAAAACAATTCTCTTTTTACAAGGGGTTTTCAAACATGTCCTAAAGGCTTCCCTAACAGGCCATGGGTGAGAGCAGGTAAATAACCATGTTTACTGATCATCTGATTAGTTACCCTGTGCTCCAGTTCAGAGATCCTGAAAATCTGGCCTATTAGGGAGGCCTGAGAACAGGTTTGAAAACCCCTGCTTTATACTAACTTTATGACAGTCCTCTCCGATTGGCTCATCCAAATAAGGCAAATGGTGGGTGGAATTTGCCTACTGAAATATAAAAGCAGTAAAAATGATGTATGTTTACTGGCTTTAAAATGTTAAGAATTGGCTGATATGTTATTCTAAAGCAACACAACAGAAATGTCTTGTAATTGCAAGTTTTTTACTGTCCCTTTAAGAGAGTTTTTAAAATCATCACAGAAATAATATAGCTAAAACACAAGCAGCAGATTATAATTGATGGATAGATTTAAAAAAAAAAAAAAAAAAAAAAAAAAAAAAAAAAAGGGAAGGGGGAGGAGAACAATTTAAAGACACTGTACTTTTAGTTCTCCAAAATCAAAATAAATAAGTGCTTAAATAGAAAACATAACTTGTTTGGTAGTCTGTTGATAACAAGCAACAATATAATGCTTTAAGGGATGCTAAACCCTTTCTTTAATGATTTAGATAGAGTATGCAATTTTCATTTCCTGCCTTTTAAATAAAGATAGCAAGAGAATGATGAAAATGGATAATAGTATTAAATTAAAAAGTTGCTTAAAATTGCAGGCTCTATCTGAATCATGAAAGAAAAAGAACATTGGGTTTGATGTCCCTTTAAGTTATCAACATTACTCTGAAAACCTCACTTCCAAATGTGTATTTCTATAGTTTCTACATTGTATTTTATTCCAAATGAATGCAAAGGACTAGTTTTGCCTGAGGGACCCAAATCATAGCCTTGAATAAAAAGCCTTACAAAACTAGCAAATTATTTATTAAAACTTTATAGCTGTAAATATATATCAGCATAGAAATGTGACTGTGCCCTAATGATCAGCAGGTCATACAGATCTGAGGTGCAGGGCATAGCTATGCGATGTCACAGCTCAGGCCTTTAGAACACATTCACTAGCTTTTCATGTAAGAGAGATATTATATGCATGAATGATGAAAGCCAAATGAGAGGCACATTGACACATCTCTGGGGATCGTATTACTACAGATTTATCAATTACAAATGCACCTGTTTCCCTAGAGTGTGACAAATAGAAAGCCAAGGTAAGAACACAGATCAAATAGAAACTTAGCAGTGACCCATACTCTTAATATTTATCATTATTTATTCATTCATGGGAAACAAATCTGGGCATGGTTGGTTTGATTATTATGTTGTTGATTTTATAAATCGCAATATATTGTCATTTTGGTAATTATTTATTGGTAGTTTCTGGAAGAACCAGGAAGCAGATAGTTAAAGCACCACCGCCTTTACATCTTTATATAGTCCAACCTTAGTGTGATGTTACCCATGATCCACCCCCTAGCTGCTGTTTGGGTGGGGTACCACCATTAACATTAGGAGTTGGATTGCAAGCTATATTAGATGAAGGGTCGTCCAAGGAAATAAATATAAAACACATTAGCAAACATTGATTGCACTTGATCTAGGACAAGGAATATATACAGCAGGTACCATGGGTTTGACTTTCTGCTCACACTGAGAAGCAATACTTATTACCATAGCCACACGTTCCCACTAGGGGTTAAATCTGGGCTGGTGTTAAAGCCAGCCATTGCTAAAATAAATAGAACATTAAATAGCTTCCCAATCACAGTTTGCACTTCAGGCCCATCTTGTGGTGGGGGGTAATTTGACATACAGGATACAGGCCAATGCACATACATATTATAACACAGTATATACACATATGTTCAGTGTAGTAGTGACCCTTTATATGCAACACACCCAGAGACACACACCACCATCTCTAGGTATCTATTTATAGTGCAGGTGCCTTACCTAGCAGAAGCAGTCTGTGTGTCTGCTTGTATTCCCTTTTCTGCTCCCTTAGCTCCCTGTCTATGATTTTGCTGACTTTTTTGGCTTCCTTTTCTGCTTCTTTCTCCTCTAAACGAAGCTTGTCAAATCCCTTCTGCAGTATAAGCTGTTGGTGCTGCTGTGGCTGCTGCACTTTGCTAGTCTTGAGCTGCTGTTTGCTCTCCCCAGTGCCACCACCATTCTGCAACAACAGCATCAGCCCATCAGGACCATCCCCTCTACCACCTTTGCACTGGTCCCCTCTGCGTGGTTGCCCATCCCGAAGCTGGGCATTCAGCTGCTGTGCCATATCTCCAGATTGCTGCCCTACATTTGCCCCCGGCCGGTGCAAGTCCCCATGCCTCAGGTCACCGGCTCGAAGGGGCACTGACAGCTCTGGGGGTTGCTCTGTCTCTGAGTTGGTCGCGGCATTAGATATGGATCCATTAGGATCCCCAAAGAGCCGTGGCCGCAGGCTGTAACACAGCCCCATGGCGCTGATAGTGCTCCTTCTTGTGCTGTGCAAGCTACACGTGCAATGCGCTGCAAATCGATGCCAATCCCTCCTGTGATCTGTTACTAGATCGATAGACAGATATCCCGACACTATTGGTTGATGGCAATCTGTCTGCAAGAGGAGACAAATCCAATAGGGGTGTCATATCAGATTCCGTATCCCCACCAGGTCCTGTATCCCTCTCTCTCTCATGAGCCAGCAGTAAGATCTAAACCACACCCCTCACTGTCACAAACTGCCCTTTGTTCATTTAAGGTGGTTTAATATAGTTATGATTCGGATCGTGAACAAACTGAAGCAAATTAGTTCCAAAATGCACCAAAACTATACAGCACATTTAACATGTAATGTCAGAAGCTCAATATTTCTCCCAAGTGCCCTAATTCCTGCGAGACTTTCAAGTTTAGAGAATTACTATCCCGAAGGTCTTTGTATGTTATGTTCTATCTCGTTCTACTTCCTTAGCTGTCAGTTACCTGTAAAAGCTGTGCAGCTGCAAAACTAATAGAAATCGTTACACATTAATGCATTATAGACCCCATGCTACGCCAAAAGTTCATTTAACGAGAGGCTTTTGTGTGAAAACCGTAAACAATATAGTGGTTGGAAACTTGCAAAATTTGGAAACAATTTATTGATATTGAATAATGCACAATTAGTAATATTTAGGTATGTGCCTTGTATAATTATGCCTTTTCAGAAATTTCTGTCAAGATTGCTTTTTTTAACAGCAATATTACAGCATTTTCTGGGGGAATTTCACAAGTATTTTCAAAGCCAAACCAAAAGTTAAAAGTCAGCTAATTCATTTAGCATTGATGACTATTTAATCTGTCCTAATGCAGATTTTTCAGCTAACCAAATATCAACTCACCACCTGTGCAAACAAAATACTTTCATACAATTTCATTTATATTATAATTAAAGCAACATTAAATCAACTAATTTCTATATTGAATATGAAAGAGCAATGTTGGAACGATATGTGTGTGTATTGGCACAGGTTAAAGGGACATGAGCATTAAAATAAAACATTCAAGATTAAAGGGACACTGTACCCAAACATTTTCTTTTGTGATTCACATTGAGCATGAAATTTTAAGCAACTTTCTAATTTACTCCTATTATCAAATGTTCTTCATTCTCTTGGTATCTTTATTTGAAATGCAAGAATGTAAGTTTAGATGCCGGCCCATTTTTGGTGAACAACCTGGGTTGTCCTTGCTGATTGGTGGATAAATTCATCCACCAATAAAAAAGTGCTGTCCAGAGTACTGAAACCAAAAAAAGCTTAGATGCCTTCTTTTTCAAATAATGATAGCAAGAGAACGAGGAAAAATTGATAATAGGAGTAAATTAGAAAGTTGCTTAAAATTGCATGCTCTTTCTGAATTACAAAAGAAAATTTTTGGGTACAGTGTCCCTTTAAAACAGAGCACATGATTATTAGAGACTTTTCAAAACACATATGTTATCAAATTGACTTTGTTTTCTTGGTATCGTTTGCTAATAAAGCACACCTAGGTAGGTCTGGGAGCAGCAATGCACTACTGAGAACAAGCTGGTGCAGTGACGTGCGGTGAGATCAGAGGCTGGTGAGGCACTAGCTATGATACTCCCGAGAAACACACACACACTATATATATATATATATATATATATATATATATATATATATATATATATATATATATACACACATATATATATATATATATACACACACATATATATATATACACATATATATATATATATATATACACACACAAACACACACACACCCTCACTAACAGACACAGAGAAACAATCGCACATTCACACTCAATAACAGGCATGCAGAATCACTCACAGACACACGTTCACACTCACAGACACTCATAAACACATGTACATACCTACAGTAATATTCAGAAACACACTAAAAGACAAATTAAAAATAAAATTAATTAATTTTGTTATTGTTTATTATATTTTTTATACAAACCCAGGAAGTGCCTATCATGCATATGTACTATGATTTATAGTTTATCTATATTGCTTTTATAGTCTGGTGGGAGTGCTGATCTATCTGGAATATTTTATCACATGCTACTTGCCTCTGTGCATACACATGTATAGTGGAACAGATTATTACTGTCTCCTCATACCCTCATATAGTGACAGACCAGTGGCATATTTAGTTTTTTTGCTGCCCTAGGCACTCAAAATTCTGCTGCCCCTCAGATTTACTTTCATGGCATTTCCAACATAAATGTTAAGTGTGTGTTTGTGTGTAGTGCAGTGTGTGTGTAGTAAAACTAAAAAAAAGTTATGGTAATATTTAAAGTGTAATGTCCGTTAAAGTCAGGGTTCTGTGTGTCACTAGCACAAAAGGGGTATCATCACTGCTCTGCATGTTCATTACTGGTGACATATATGAAGGGGCCATTATTCTAGTCTGATATGACAATATAGCTGGTGTAAATTTGCTACAGTCCTGTAGTGTGCGCATGTACTGAATGCAGGATCTGTAGGAATAATTGTCTGGGTTGGGATTTTATGTGCTCAGCAAGTTGCACCAACTGTCAGATATAGACAAATGCAGAATTTCCCCTGACTTGTGTTTACATTTATTTAGGACACTTATTTTGGAATATCAATGCGTTGTTTAGACAGGTATCAAACAATATGCTGTCATATTACCAGACATCCAATCTGAACAATATGACCATTTATACAATTGAAATAAGCATCTTTTTATCTATTCTAGGACTCCTCTAGGTTGCATGATAAATAATGACCTACTATGAACCACATATCTAAGTAAAAATAATTAAAAAAAAAAACAAAACATGGAAAGTCTAATGAGCCACTCACTTGGTGGTGTAAGAGCAAAGCAATGAAATGGTCACTTGCATATAAAAGCCCCCTGTCAATAGCACAAGGAGACATTATTATGTACTGGCATTAGAGGGACTGAAGTCTCTATATTAGGTGACATAGATTGGTGTGTTATATGTTTCTTATAAATATGTAATACCCCAGGTGGAATAATACATTTTTAAATGCCCCTGACCAGACCAACCTAAAGGGTAATCTAGGTCCAAGGAGTCCGTCTCTATCCCACTCCAGCCTTCTAGCTCATGGAGACTGAAAGAAGGCTATACTCCTCTACATGTACAAAAGAAAATTGTCCAGCACTTAATGAATCCAGGTGCAGCAACAGGGGTTCAGCACACACCCCAAACATAAACTCCAAATGTCCAAAGAAGTGGCAGCATCTCTTGATCAAATGTACAAAATGTTAATTGGGACATCACATAAACATATCAGCACTGTGATCTGCACTATTTATGTGATTTCCCAATTAACATTTTGTACATCTGATCAAGTGGTGCTGCTACTTATTTGGACGTTTGGAGTTTATACTCCTCTACATGCCAGCCACTCTGCAGATCATTAATGGGACCACAGATAGCACCAGAAGCCCCTACAGTATGTGAGTTGTGAGTATTGACTCCATCCTGAGTTATCTGGCACTTTTCTATCCACTGCTCTGCTTTAAAAAGTTCCCCACCATCAAAGAGAGAAAGCAATAACTGGGGTGGCACTTGCAACAATATACATAAATACCTAAGTCAGCCTGTTAACTACTTAAAGGCTTAGTACACTGACACAAACACAACCAGGGGCATCTACAACCATCTTATCAGGGAAGTGGGTAAATTAATAAAAAATCTCCATGTATAACAATGTCAGACTTGTTGTCAGTGGCATTAAATACATAATACCTAAATCAGCCTGTTAACTACTTAAATGCTTAGTAGTACATTGACACAACCAGGGGTATCTGCAAAGTGTGCAAACATCTTATCAGGGGAGGGGGTAAATTAAAAAAAAAATCTCCAAGTATAATAATGTCAAACTTGTTGTCAGTGCCAGTGGCATTGCCACTGACAACAAGTCTGAGATTATTATACTTGGAGATTTTTTTTTAATTTACCCCCTCCCCTGATAAGATGTTTGCACACTTTGCAGATGCCCCTGGATGTGTCAGTGTGAGTGTACTAATCCTTCAAGTAGTTAACATTAAACAGGCTTACTTAGGTATGGTATAATGATTGCCACTGACTGACAACAAGTCTGACTCTGACACACACATTATTATACTTGGATTTGGAGATTTTGTTTTAATTTACCCCCTCCCCTGATAAGATGCTTTTACTTTGCAGTGTTGCACTTGCAGATGGCTGCCCCTGGTTGTATTTGTGTAAGAGACTAGTGTGCTGTGTACGCCTTAAGTAGTTGCAAGCACTCAGGAAGGACAGGCTCCGGAAAATCTTAAATTATGAAAAACGTTCCACGCAATCAGGAATATGCTCTGCTCTGCTATCATGACACACTTTTAACTTACCGGCTTCGCGGTGTGAGGCTCAGGCGGCATCCTCCAGTCCAGGGCAGTCAGTGACACTGGTCTGTGACAGTCAGTGGCACTGTGGTGAGTGACTGGTCAAGGTTGTCGACTTGTGTGGTGGTCACTGATCGTCTCTAGCAGCTGGCTGCTGGCACTTCTACTAGCCAGGCAGTGGCAATCACTGGGGCTGGGTGGGGTATGGCAGGCTCAGGCTGACAGTTCCTCTTCTGACCTGAGTGAGTCGAGTCCTCCTCAGTCCTGGGCAGCTCTGCAAGTCCGCAACTGGTCTGGCACCCTCTCTCCTGCAAGTTGTTGCAACTGCACCCATCACGGTGACCCTAGTTTCTATCACTCACGTCACGAGTCACGACGAGCTCCCTCCGGCTCCTTCACTGTTAGTTCCCGCCAGTACCAGTATGACTCCGACGCAGCCGCAGGACGCACGTCCTCATCCACATCCGGCACGCCTCCCCGGCAATAATCATAGCTGATTGGCTCATTTGGCTGTCTGTTTATAGCTCCAGACATAGAGGCGTTTTAGAGAGCCGCCTCAAATGGAGCTTAGTATTGGCCACAAGAGATACCGCTGGGTGGCACTAGCTCATATAGTGAGTTAGTAACCCAGGAGCATCCATGTTGCGCAATCAATGGAGGGCAGCTGAACGGCTCACTGCCTCTCCTTAATTATGCAACATAGATGTCAAGATGGATTCATGGATTGCTTCGCTATGCGCCGGTGGAGGAAGGGGGTGGGGTACCTGGGGGGCGTGGTCAATCTGTCAAAAAGTTTATGCACAGCAACAACAACATTTCCTTTTATTATTATTTATTAAAAACTTTTTGTTTTTATGAATTGACAGGGGAGGCACTGCCTCCCCTGCCTCCTATCACTGCACGTCACTGAGCTGGTGATTGGTGGCTAGGCACATACATAGGGTTGCCACCTCAGCCATGTTTTCCTGGACACTTATGAGTTACACATGCTGCAGGGGGGGACATGAATTGCAGCCCTGGACAGTACACGAATAGTGATCCTGGACAGCACTATTCATGTTCCTCCCTGCATACCCTGCAGCATGTGTAACTCATAAGTGTACAGGAAAACATGGCTTAGGTCACGTGGCAACCCTACACATACACCTTTTGTAGTTGGCTCACCAGATGTATTTAGTTAGGTCCCAATGATGCCTTGCTGCGCTACAGCTAACTTCAGGTGTTGAACACATACTTATATGCAAACTATAGTGCAATAATAAAATGCTCTAACCCATTAGATCATTTATTTTTACACTTTTATGCCCCTTTAAAGGGACAGTCTAATCAAAATTAAACCTTTATGATTCAGATAGGGCACGAAATTTTAAAAAACTTTCCAAATGACCTTTATCATGAAGTTTGCTTTGTTCCCTCGGTATCCTTTGTTGGAAGCTAAACCTAGGTAGGCTCAAATGCTAATTTCTAAGCCCTTGAAGGCCACCTCTTATCTTATTTGACAGTTTTTCACAGCTAGACAGCGCTAGTTCATGTGCATCATATAGATAACATTGTGCTCACGACCGTCAAGCTACTTATGAAAGGGCACTGATTGGCTAAAATGTAGGTCTTTCAAAAGAACTGAAATAAGGGGCAGTCTGCAGAGGCTTAGATACAAGGTAATCACTGAGGTAAAAATATAGTGTTAGTTATGCAAAACTGGAGAATAGGTAATAAAGGGATTATCTATCTTTTTAAACAACAACAATTCTGGAGTAGACTGTCTCTTTAAGTTAACCTATTTTTTTTATTTTGAAACCAACAGGAAGTACATATATGTACAAAACTGGTCTGCTGGATACAATCTCTCTTGCTGATAAAGAAGATTCAGCTATTCTTTTCTTCTTCAGAATAGAAACAGCCATTTTCCAAAGACAAATAAATATAAACGTATTAAAATACTTTTGTTTAAATGCAAATAAATAGATGCCTTTAATATTGTTTTAAACGTTTATATATACAAACACTTTTTTATAAATATATATTATGATGATTTTGTCATGGCGGAATGAACGGACAGGCAACTTGGACCTGGACCAAGGGCATGTAGGGGTACCCTCCAGTGGTGTTGCCAAGGGAACGCCAAGCAGGATACCGGCCCCACCTGCAAAATGTCAGGCCGATGGGGAGAATAATAAATAGCCAATAAATGTTGGTTTAAACCAGCAAACATATTTTTTTCAAAAGATTCAATGTTTAGAATATTGAAAAGTCCAAAAAAAATTGAAAAAAGCATGTTGGAAAAGTGTTTCTGTTGTGTTACAAATAAAAGCGTATTTGACTATAATATTGTTTTTTATTTTATAGAAATTGTTATGGTGAGATGTAGAACTCTTGAAGGTTATAATACAGTATATGGTTGACATTTGCACTGTTTATTTTGGATGAATGTAAAAAAAAGACTACTAATTTCCAATATTCATCGCATGTGTCAGACACATAAATGAATGGTCCTTTAACAAAGAAACAAATGAACAGAATGCAGGGGAGAAAAAAGGGCTGATTAATGCAGTAAAAACTGTAACGCTTAAGGTTTTTATGAGGACTTTTTTTGTTGTTGTTGCAGATGGTAAAGGATTTTGTGCAGGTTGCAAAGGTTTAAATAAAAGCTCAAATTTACATTATTCAATAATGATTTAGCAATGTCCTTGTCAACTAAATGATTTAGGTATCAGAACATAAATATGTAAGCTTCACTATTGTCTTAGCCACTCATGACCCTATTTAAAAATAATAAATAAAAACAAATGTGCTGTTGCTTTAACTTTATTTAAAGGGATATAAAAGTGCAAAAACAAAATGCTGTTTAAGATACTGCTGTCATTCTATGCAAGGGGTTAGCATAGCATGGCAGTTAGCAGTATGTTAATATTATATGCTTGCTTTTTCAGTGAGTATTTTAAGAATTAGGTAAACGAATTATACAAGAATGATACTCAATTCTTACCACAGTGCTACCATATCCTGCAAATCTGTTTTCTGCTTCTATTTCACTCTGTGTAACTCTCGCTTGGTATGTCAATTGAAGGGACAATCTAATAGAAAATAAATTTTCATGATTCAGATAGATCATGTGATTTTAAACTTTTCATTTTTTTTATCATCAATTTGCTTTGTTCTCTTGGTATTCTTAGTTGAATGCTAAACCTAGGTAGACTCATATGCTAATTTCTTAGCCCTCGAACGCCGCCTCTTATCTGAATGCATTTTGATTTTTTTCACAACTAGAGGGTGTTAGTTCATGTGTGCCATATAGATAACATTGTGCTTACGCCGGTGGAGTTACCTAGGAGTCAGCACTGATTGGCTACAATGCATGTCTGTCAAAAGAACTGAAATAAGGGGGCAGTTTGCAGAGGCTTAGTTACAAGGTAATCACCGAGGTAAAACATGTATTATTATTTATTATTATAACTGTGTTGGTTATGCAAAACTGGGTTAATGGGTAAAAGAGGGATTATCTATCTTTTTTAACAATACAAATTCTGGTGTAGACTGTCCCTTTAAGTTCCTGTACCAAATCCTTCAAAACGCACTGCTTTCCTCTGCTATTCTACTCTGTGTAACTCTGGCTTTGTATGTGACTGTAGGCTGTTAAATAAGTCCTGTATTTAAAGTGATACTTTTAATGTCTTGTCATTTGCTATGTGATGCTCAAGCCTTGTCAATACTTACTATTATTCTTACATTTATAAGCTGACTAATAACATAATGTCATCCTCCTCCAAAGTCTGTTGTATGTTTTTTGTATCTTATCTCACCCTTAATTGGCCTGAATCAAACCTCCCAGTTGGATGTCTGTGATCCTGTCATTAGCTAATGTAGTGGACCCAGCTGACTGCTCTGCCCTATATAATGTAACACTTGTATGGGAAAGCATAGCAAGGCAGTTAGCAGTATCTTAATATTATATGCTCACATTTCTTAAGTGATTATTATATAAGTGAGGCAATGAGAATTAGGTAAAATAATTATACAATAATTCAACAAGAAGTGAACAAAGGACAAGACACAAGGCAAGCACTGTTGTAATATTGTGTTTATTGTGTTTTATGTATTTCACTGATGCACGTTTTATAAAAATGCTCCATTTCCTAATGTTCCTTTTAACTAACTCTTATCTCTACAACAAGCTATCAGCTAGGTTACAAGTATAGATTACAAGCTATACCACTGAAAAAAAAATGAGTGCAGGATTTTCCATTGCACCATATTACAGGTTGTGCAGGCCGGCTAAAATGCTTGCGTTGTGGTCTATACCGCCGTGATCCATTCCGCGACCTGAGACCAGTAGTTATGGATTTTGCAAAACAAAAATGTTTCACAAAATTCATAACTAAACTGTAACAAAGTACACGAACACCCATAAACTACCTATTAACACATAAACCGCCACCCTTTAGCATTGCAAATACTATAATAAACCTTTTAACCCCTAATCCACTGCCCACCCACATCGCCAACACTATATAACCCTATTAACTCCTAAACCACCGGCCCCCCACATCGCCAACACTATAATAAATGAATAACCCCTAAACCGCCATCCCCCCACATCGCAACTAATAAACTAAACCTATTAACCCCTAAACCTTATTAACCCCTAAACCTCCAGCCCCCCACATCGCAACTATAAACTAAACCTATTAACCCCTAAAATTAGCCCCCCACATCGCAAAACACTAAATTAAACTATAAACCCCTAAACATAACACCCCCCTAACTTTAAATTAAAAGTACAATATAACTATCTTAAAATAAATAAAAACTTACCTGTAAAATAAAAAAACCCTAAGATTAAACTATAAATTAACCTAACATAACTATTCTAATAAAATAAAATAAACTACACATTAAAAAGCATAAATGACATAATTAAAAAAAAACTAACACTACGAAAAAAAAACACATCAATTACAAATTTAAATAAACCTAAAATCTAACATTACAAAAAAAAACAGCTAAAATTACGAAAAATAAAAAAACACTAAGATTACAAAAAATAAAAAAATAAATTATCCTAAATAATAAAAATTACACCTAATCTAATAGCCCTATAAAAATAAAAAAGCCACCCCAAAATAAAAACACCCCCTAACCTAACAATAAACTACCAATAGCCCTTAAAAGGGCCTTTTGTAGGGCATTGCCCTAAGTTAAACAGCTCTTTTACCCAAAAAATTACAAAGTCCCCCACCCAACCATCCCCCCCAAAATAAAAAAAAAAACTGAGTCTAAAAAAAACCTAAGCTACCCATTGCCCCTAAAGGGGCATTTGTATGGGCATTGCCCTTAAAAGGGCAATCAGCTCTTTTGCAATCAGCTCTTTCACTGCCCAAAGCCCTAATCTAAAAAACAAAAACACCCAAAAACAAAACAAAAAACTAACACTAACCCCAGGAAATCTACTCACAGTTTCTGAAGTCTGGACATTCATCTTCATCCAGGCGATGACATCTACATCCATCGCGGGGGCATCTTCTTTCTTCATCCAGGTGACGCGGAGCTGTGGAGGAGCGAAGCTGTGGAGGCGCTTAGCATCTTCGCCGGCGGCACAAACATCCAGTGTGGAGGATCCTCTCCATACGATCACCGCCGTACACTGAAGCTTGAATGCAAGGTACCCATTTAAAAATGGGGTACCTTGCATTCCAAATCAGCCAATAGGATGAGAGCTTCTAAAATTCTATTGGCTGATTTGAACAGCCAATAGGATTTCAGTAGCTCTCATCCTATTGGCTGATTTGAAAATGTCAGCCAATAGGAATGCAAGGTACCCCACAGCTGAACAACAATAGTGTGGTAGCTATCCTAATAAAATATCAGACAATCTTTTACCACTCCACAGAGATAGCAATCATTACGGTTACTAATAATCTACTTACAGCAAATTCGAAAAGCCACTTCCAAATCTACCTCTCTGCAACAGACCTATCCCCTTCCTTGCTAACTCGTGTCACTAACTGTCTTTCTTATATTTCATCATGGATGTCCTCTCACTACATTAAGCTAAATCTACAAAAATTAGCTCTTTATTTTACCTTTATCCTTCAGAAATCTCTACCCCCCAACTTTCTTTAATTGTTGATAATAATATCATTACCTCAAACCTAATGCCCGATGTCTTGGGGTCACACTTGACTTAGAACTTTTCTTCACTTCTCACATCCAGTCTTTGGCCAATTCCTGCATTTTCCACCTTAAAAACATCTTCAAATTTGCCACTTTCTCACACAACACACAACTAAGATTTTTAATCCACTCTCTCATTATTGACTATTGCAACTCCAATCTCTCTGGTCTCCCTAGCTGCCTTCTATCTCCTTTACAATCCTTAATGAATGCCTTTGCCAGGTTGATCCTCCTTACACGTTGCTCCTCATCTGCCAATCCCTTCACTGGCTTTCTCTATCCTCCAGAATAAAACATCATAAAGAATCATAACAGCGTCTGACAAACATTCTTGAAATAAAGATGATTCCCCCCAGCACTCAAGAAATCTGGAATCATCAGCTGAAACATATAAATAAGGGGTTGCCGAGTCTCTATGATCATGGCTGGACAAATGGACAACACCAATGCAAAATTAACTCAACCGATGCCCATTTTCCAGTGTCTCTGTCCCCATATATGGCTCACAAAGAAACGCTTCAAAGCAGGTGCTAGACCTAAAAGTAACAAACAAAATGCTCCTATAGAGCACAGGTGGCGCGCTATGTGAATACGTGATAAAATAATATATAATATAAAAAATAGAAAATCAAAAAATTATTGTGAAATAACAATAAAAAATAGAATCTACAAAACCAGCAACAAAATAATAATAGATAAATTAATAAAGAGAATAAAAAAAAAAACAAAGTTCGGGGGCGTGTCCGAGCAGCGTACCTAGCAGGACGCATCTACTGAGAGCTCTGAAAGAAACCTCAAAAATCCGCCGATTAAAGAGCATTTAACAGCCAAATCAAGCTTATAATTAGGCATATAACAGCCGCAGTGGACACAATAGAAACATTATACAGCTTGATTCCTGTTTTCATGACATCAGGGCTACAGATCGGCAAGTTAAGACCTAAGGCGGCGGCCTACATATAGGTAACGACCCCCCCCGGTTAAACCGGGTCTACAGTGCTGGCAGCAGTCGTCTGCCTTACTGACTTTTATATCATAATACAAGGCTTTTCTACTTATAAAGGGAGATATCATAATACAAGGCTTTTCTACTTATAAAGGGAGAAATTTACAAATATAACTTCAGTGTATATGCATTCAGCTGAAAACTAAAATGGCGGGTGTGGCGGGACAATGTTTTACACAGGACTCCGACCCACGTCTAGAAAGATTTGAACGCCTTGTGACCCAGCTGATGGACAAGGCCCCTTATGATTATTTAATACTACGGGTGCCCCCTGCCGCAACTGATCCAACTGAAGCAAAGCACATCGGAGGCACAACACCCGCACCCCACATGGTGTCACATAAATCACAAAGAGGCCCGCAAGCAGTACAGAGAGATGCTAAGACAGCTTGCAAAGAAAAGAGGGGAACCCAGCTTAAAATGAGTCCAAAAGAGATCACCTGGCAGAGAGTACCCTCACCAAGAGAACCGGCCCTATGGCTAACGAGCAGAAAGGTAATACAGCTCACGGTGGGGCGGAGACCGGACATTACCAGGAAGGTGCTGTGTCCACTGGAGTCGGAAGGTTTTGCGACCCGCAGCGCATCAGAGACTCCTTGGAAGCTAATGGAACGACTCCCTGCATTTCAGCTACCACACAGACACCAATATCGCTCACGCTTACTCAAAGCAGATGGGACATGTGTTTTGATGCTCTGCGGGGGCCACATCTCTAGATCCGGGGTAGGGTAGCATGCGGATACCCTCTCTGGCAGGAACGCTTAGCCCAACATGATGCTACCTGCACCCACAGGGTAAATGTACTATAGTTAACTTACCACTAGATCTCCTGGCAACTTGTGGCATGAACTGTCCATCAGCTTTATCTACAGCCATATCTTCAAGTTTAGCAAAGACTGGTCGCATTAGGCTGCATGAATAGAATTAACAGTTTAAAGTTGTATTATAACAGTGCCTGGTCATCTGCAATAAAAGGCTCAAGGATTTACCTTTCTAAAACCCCCTTAGTATAACATGTGCCACATATTCCTATATCCTACACTGTATATAGTATTTTTGCCCTATAAGGAGCTAGATAGAGTGTTTTTGGCCTTTAATTACTATAAATCACTATACCCCTACATTATAAAACTCCCTGGGACCCATGTGCTGATTTAAAACCTTAAAGCCATGCACAAAAAATGTTTTGTTGTATTAACTGTTATGAGTGGTGATAATTGTATATCCCTATGTTGATTTTGTTTTTGCATAGTGCAAACCCTCAGTTTATCTCTCTTCTGCTAAATGTTAACCCCAAGGACTTAAACAAGCATAAAGTCTGGTCCAAGAGAGACCTGTATAGCTATTAATGGGGCTGAAAATGGAGGACTTTCAATATCGTAGATTAATTGCAGTCAGATTTAACATGTTTATTTATTGTGTTATGTCTAACATACAAACTGCCTGTATCACTTTTCCTCAAAAAAAAAAACAAAAAAAAAAAAACAAAGTTCAAAATTGAAATCCAGCTGTAAACAAAGAAAAAAGTCTTTATTGGACATGGCAATGTATAAGGCTGCTCCTCTTCTCATCCCCAAAAGGTGAAATTCATGAAATCCTGCGGATGAAAGCAAACAAGAGGGCGCCTCATGTGTGTATCAATAGTTTCTATAGTTTCTTCCTCAACAGTATAAAACTGCAGGATACTCACATTTAGTTGCAGCACTCAATTGTGGTTTTGGAGACAAGCTAAAGGCTTGCAGTGCTTCAGCTAACTGTACTCAGGCTAGCAGGAACTCCTGTGTGGGGTTCAGTGAAGACGGTAGCAAAATAGGGACAAACAGGCTTAATTAAAAGCACATAGTTGTTTATTTAAAACAAAAGATAAAATGGTCATATAGACCAACAAGTGCAGGGGTATAGCAAATTGTGGTATCCCCTAATGCAACGCGTTTCTCGGCTTGCATGCCGTTTCCTCAGGCATGTCTTTCATTCATAGACCTAAAAGTAGCTGCTTACTGCACTCTTCACAACTGAATGTCTCATGGTTACCAGGAGAGTTGTCCAAACCTTCGATAAGCTGCATTCACTCTGCATTCTTGTGACCTCATGACCAAGCCATGCTGCCGGCGTTCTTATCTAGACTTAATAAGGGAGCTGGATGGAGCAGCAGAACTCTGGATCGTGGAGCAAAATTATCGACAAGAGCCATCTTGCTTGTGCTCATGTCCATGTTGTGAACAGGCTCGCCAACGTTTGCTGTGTCCAGTTCTTTGCGGATATTCAAGCCAAGGTTTTCCGTCCATGTCTTAACTTTGTTGGATCCACCAACTTCCTCGAGGGATAGAGGTTGGAGTTGGGGTTGGGATAACAGGAGCTGGGGTCCCATAGCTCTGCCATCCCCACATAGTTTAGTGGTGTAGCTCTCCACAGCTTTGCTGGTTTGTGAAACAGCATGGAAAGGGTTGAAAGCCTCACTTATTGTATCGATGAGAGCATTGTGATGAGCCTCTATAATGTTTGCAAGTTCAGTTAGAAGAGCTATAGTAGCCTTTATGTTTTAGGCGCACGTGTAGAAAAATTGTTCGCTTGTTGTCGCAGTATAATTAGCTTGTCCTATAAATTTATGAGCTGTGCCATACCTGTCAGTGGAATTATGAATACAGCTTGAGCAGCTGTTCAAAGTTCTGTAGCAGGTTTTCAACACTGCTCATTAACCCAAATATCTGGGGGGCGGGGGTATTGCGCTAAAACCTAAACCAATGATTCCTTAGCCTCAGTAAATACATTTACAAGGTTGTCTACTTCCATAGGCCTTTTCCCTTGTGGTTTTGCCAAAAAGCATAGGAAGGTATTGCGGTCCTGCAGAGTTCTTGCAGATTCCAAAATATTCTGTAGGGAACAACAGGAGATAATAAATAGACATGTGCATTTCGTTTTGTTCCGAATTTAAATTCGGACAAATTTGTCAAAATCGTCGATTTGGATATATTCGAATTACCGAATGACTGTAGCACCGAATCTGACGAATAAATCCGAATTAGTTCGGATTTATTTGTAACATTCGGATGGCCATGGACTAATCACAATTACACTAGTATTGTACTGTATATTAGGTTATATCACTCTGCTATGGGTTACACCTGATATTTCAGTACATAATACTAGTCTAATACACAGCACATCCCACCTAACACATACCGAACTTCCGAATTTATGAATCGAATCCGAACCGAATACATCAGAATTTATTCGAATCGAATGAATCCGAAACTAATGCATTCGAATGTATCTGAATTCGAATCAATCCGAAATTCGAAAACATCCGAAACGAACCGAAACAATTTTTTTTCGCTGCGCACAAGTCTAATAATAAAGGAGAAATCTGTATGTGTGGAAATATGCAAACAAAAATAAACAAACTAAAAAACTGTACTAGATTCAGGAGCCTCTTCAAGATGCGTCTAACCGCTTCTGCAGTCCATCGATACATATATATCTTTTTCATAATGTTTCCTACTGGGTGTGTTTCATTACAATGCCCTTAATGCATATTAACATTATGCTATTTACAGATTTGTGCAAGGTTGATAATTTTTTTCTTGCTATCTTTCAGTTTTCCCAGTTTTGCAATAGGGTGATATTTTCTGTGCCAGAAGAGATCATGCTCCTTATACAATCTTTTGATGGTTATTTAGTTAATGTTATTAAAAGAACTGACAGAAAGAGACAGTTGAATCTATATTTTCTTATTTGTTTTAATTATTTGATTATGCTGGTAAATATATTAGTATAGCTGAATATAAAAAAAATTCTTACATAAATATATTGGCCTAGATTACAAATCGATCGCAAATGTTTGCTCCAAAGCGATAAGGGATTTATTGCGAGGGTTTGCGCTCATTGGGCTTATTGTTCGTTTTAAAGTTGAAAGTAAATGCGACAAAAACAAAAAAGTGTCACAAAACACATAAAAAATACATTACAAAGTATAGTTACACTCATAATAACACCATCTAATAAAAATCATTAAAAAAATATTGCTCACAAAAGTTATAAAGACTCAAGTGAAAAAAAGGACCACAAATGGCTTTAACATTAACATGCATACAAATACATGTCTAAAGATGGATATGTATGTATATACATTTATATGTCTATTTATGTGTACATATGTAATTATGTGTTTATATGTGTACATATGTAATTATGTGTTTATATGTGTACATATGTAATTATGTGTTTATATGTGTATATATGTAATTATGTGTTTATATGTGTACATATGTAATTATGTGTTTATATGTGTACATATGTAATTATGTGTTTATATGTGTATATATGTAATTATGTGTTTATATGTGTACATATGTAATTATGTGTTTATATGTGTACATATGTAATTATGTGTTTATATGTGTACATATGTAATTATGTGTTTATATGTGTACATATGTAATTATGTGTTTATATGTGTACATATGTAATTATGTGTTTATATGTGTATATATGTACACATATGTACATACGTACACATATATAGACATATATATAAGTGCATTGGAGCCCTTTGCTATTAAGTAGATGAAAAGATGCAAAAACATATTTATGCAATATTCATATTTAATAAAGGTAAAAAATGTATTTACTGCAAATATTTCACATTGCAATGTTCTGCACATAGCGGAATATGTTCTATGTATTAATAAATAGATATTCCTATATGTATCACCATATATCTATACCTATATATATTCATGTATATATGTAGGAATAGATATATATATTGTACTAAAATACCATCACATATATATATATAGAAATATCTATTTATGTATATATAGAACATATTCTTTGATGTGCAGAACAATGGAATGTGAAATATTCATATATTATATTCATGTCGGTTTAGCGCAAATGGGAATATGTGATCAGGTTTGAGCTAGAGTGGGGTCTTAGTTTTTTTTCCACTTTTTTTTCTCCATTGACTTCTATGGGAAAATACATGAATGCACATGCGATATTCTAACTTATTTTTAACCTTATCAGGTTAGCGCAAGTGCAAAAACGGTTTACTTTCAACTCGTAATATGAGCACGACCCGACAAGCACATAAATCTTATTTCTAGCACAATTAACACTTAAACAGAAGCAGTACAGGAATAGAGTGCTGTGATACAAAAGCACTGTCAATGAAAAAGCCTGCAGCACCAGAGTCTACAAGAGCCTGGGTGACTATGGAGGAGTCCATCCAGGAAAGGACAACCATGACCAAAGGTTTCTCTTTTAGAGGTTCTGGGGATGAGGATAAACCATCCAAGGTCTGTCCCCAACAGGACCTTGGGTGCGGGCATTTCCCGGACGTGTAGGACAAGACTTTAAAAGGTGACCTTGTAGCCCACAATAGAGGCAGAGCCCCTCCCTCCTCCTAAAGCCCCTCCCCACAGCAGAGAGGTACGTGAAGCCCAGGAGCATAGGCACAGCAGTACCTGGTGTCTCAGGACCAGGAGGCATGGGAGGTGAGGGAGACATGCGTGGGAATGAAAACGTAGGAAACAACTGGACAGGAGGCTTCCACAAGCGCTCCTTGAAGGAGGGTCTCTCTCTGAGTTTGATGTCAATTAGGAATAAAAAAGACACCAAAGCCTCGAGATCCTCTGATTAATCTCTGACAGCAACTTCATCTTTAATCGCATTGGAAAGCCCATGAGAGAAGGTGGCAACAATGGCTTCATTGTTCCAACCTACCTCTGCTGGAAGTGTACAGATCTCCTACCTTGCTGAATGGACAAGAGTCGTTTGGCAGCAGAGGAGGAGCAAGCCAGAACATCAAATACCCTTCAAAAGGAGGCCACAAATTTAGAGTAATTAGATATCAGAGGTGTATTAGTCTCCCACAAGGGATTAGCCCAAGCAAGAGCCATGTCAGAGAGTAATGAGATGAGAAATCCCAACTTAGCTCTGTCAGAGAGAAATGCCTGAGGTAACATCTCAAAGTATATGCCCACCAAGTTCAAAAAACCTCTGCACTGATTAGGATCACCTCCATATCCCTGGGGTAGAGGTGCAGAACAACATGCTCCTGGTAGGATTAGGTGCAGCAGCGGAAACAGAAGCAGGAGCAGCCATAGGTTATGGGGTGCTCTGATCCAAGTGTGCAGTGTAAGTCAGAAGGGTTTGCAAATTGATCCATGCGATGATCCTGTTCATCCATCCTGGAAATTATGGTGGGTAAAGGTGGATTATTAGCACAATTAGGATTCATGGCCCTTGCGTAATGTCAGTGTACTAGGAACCAGACAGAGACATAAAATGCTAAATTAATTACACCTTTATTAAAAAAAACAACAAGCAATAATGAGTCCAAAAGCCAAATGACAAGCCAGGGGCCAAACCCAGAGCAGATATATTTAGACATGCCGGGACAGGAACCAAAGCGAGCAGTCAGATAAACCGGGGTCAGGAATACGAAGATCAGCAAAGTCAGGAACTAACCAGGGATCAGGAACCAGAAGGGACGTCAAACAAGCCAGGTATACACAGAGACAGGAACACAGGAACTCACAGAGGGATCAGAGACAACGCAAGGGCAATGGCAAACAAGGAGTGATGACATCATCATTCTGGGACTGCAACCTGCCTCTCTCTGATGGCCATAAGAGGGGGCCTGGGAGTAGTGAGCAGTGTTACTCACTATGCTACAGGCAAGGAGAACAGGTGAGTAAAAATGGCAGTCAAGATAAAAAGCCGCAAATAACTATTGAAATCAGGGTGAAATGCTGACACATACTAATTTGGGGTACAACAGAAAGTGAACATAACAAAAAACTTGAGAATGGATTGAACCTAAATAAAACAAAATGTCAATTTAATCAATCTGAAATTCTCTACCTGGGAGAAATAATCTCCAGCAAAGGTGTTAGAGCTGATCCAGCTAAAGTACAGGCTATTGAGAAAATGGAATCCTCTGCTAGTAAGAAAGATTTACAGAGATTTCTAGGCATGGTGACTTACTTGGGCAAATTTATAGATAATCTATCAGAAAAAAATAAATATATGAGACATTTACTGTTGAAGGATCCTAAATCGTGCTGGGAAATATAATTTGTATTACATAAAAAATTGCTCATCACAGCACCTGCATTATTTTGATGTCTCACGTAAAACTAAGATTTCTACAGATGCATCTAAAGATGGACTAGGAACAGTCCTCCTACAACATGATTGAAAGGGTTGGAGGCCTATTGCATATGCTGCCAGAGCTTTTACTGACACTGAATACAAGTATGCTTAAAGGGACAGTCAACACCAGATTTGTTGTTGTTTTAAAAGATAGATAATCCCTTAATTACCAATTCCCCAGTTTTGCATAATCAACACAGTTATAATTATACACGTTTTACCTCTATAATTAAATTGTATCTAAGGCCTAGCAGACTGCCCCCTTATTTCAGTTCTTTTGACAGACTTGCATGGTAAATTCACGTGCATGAGCTCAATGTTATCTATATGAAACACATGAACTAATGCCCTCTAGTGGCAAAAAACTATCAAAATGCATTTAGATTAGAGGCGGCCTTCAAGGTCTAAGAAATTAGCATATGAACCTCCTAGGTTTAGCTTTCAACTAAGAATACCAAGAGAACAAAGCAAAATTGATGATAAAAGTAAATTGGAAAGTTGTTTAAAATGATATGCCCTATTTGAATCATGAAAGTTTTTTTTTTTGGACTTGACTATCCTTTTAAATAGAAAAAGAGACATGGGGCATTGCATTTGACTGTGAAGCTTTTTACAATTTTGTATATGGCATTCCATTTACAGTTGAAACTGATCATAAACCCTTAATAACTATTTCAAGCAAAGAATTTTGGAAAGCACCACCAAGAATTCAGAGGCTACTGTTGAAGTTACAGAAATATGATTATATATTGGAATACACCCCAGTAAGACATTTGGACAGAGTTTCACAGATCACCTGATAATGGAACTAACTCAGATATAGAGGCGGATGTCAATAGTGTCAAAATATCTGGAGCCATTTCAGCAACTGAAGAAGATGAGGCTCTTTAAGATGTAATGCAAGCCATTAATTCTGCAAGTAAAAAAGTATACATGCCCAAGCAGTACTTGTCACACGGGGAAGAGCTTTCAGTGTTTGATGACGTGCTTCTGAAAGGCAATAGACTGGTAATTCCTGTATCAATGAGAAGAGAAATGTTAACTAACATACATGAAGGGAATTTAGGAATACAAAAATGCAGAAAGAGAGCTAGGGAAGTTCTTTTCTGGCCAAAAGTGTTGACTGATATCATAACCTTCATCTCTGCATGTCAATACTTTCAATCTGCTCTCCCTAAAGAAACTCTGATGTAGGAAAAAATGGTGAGGATTCCATGGCATACAGTGGGCGTGGATCTCTTTTTACTGAATGGCCAGGTTTACATAGCCATATTAGATGCTTACTCCACATACCCAGAAGTTAAAAAATGGATAATTACTTCTTGAGAACAGGTGTGTGAAAAAGTACGAGCAGTGTTTTCAAGGTGTTGCATTCCAAATGTCTTTTTCAAGCATTTTCTTAGTAATTTTGACTTATACATATATTATCCAGCCCTATGTATTCCAAAATTAATGGATTAGCAGAGGCTGGAGTCAAATTTATTAAGAGGTTGTTTGAAAAGGCTAGTCACTTAGGTGTGTATCCACAAACAGCTTTACTTAACTATTGAGCTACACCACTCGAAGGAGAAAAGTCTTCAGCAGAACTATTTTTTTTGACAGGCAGATAAAAACTAAATTACTGCAGTTGGCTTTTGCTCAGTACCATGAAAACAGCAAATTACACAAAATGTACTGGAAGAAGAAAGGGAACAAAAGAGAACATTAGAAGAGAAACCATGACAGGGGTGCAAATGATCACAGGGAGCTGCATGTTGGGGATGTTGTGAATGTCTAGTCAGGACAAAAATAGGACAATGAAGCTGTTGTGCTGCTTAAAGGGGCAGAACGGTCTTTTGAAGTGAAAACGAGAGAAGGTTTAGTTCTTAGATTAAATCTGAAGATACCAATGTGTGCAGGGTCCAAAATGCTGCCAACTGACATGGAATTGTTTAGGGATACAGACAAATTATTGGGGGCTGAAGATGAAATGACACCACCGGAGGAAAATGGAGCATTTGGACATGACATATTGCCATTTCATAAAGCTGATGTGGAATAACTTGACAGAGCAAAGAGCATTGACAATGAACTAAATGACACTGAAGTATATCTGTCAGAATCATCAATTGTTAACAAATATCCATCTAGTTGCAGAGCTATCAGAAAGCCACAAAGACTCATTGAGCAATGTTGAGAATTAGACTGGAAAATAAATAAATTTGTCAGTTTGTTTTGATTGTTAGTTATTTGTTGTGGTCATGTTTGCTGTTATATTTATATTGTTTATTATATGTTCTTGTTTCTAAAAAGGGGAAGATGTGTTGAGCATAGTTTGTAATGATTTTGCATTATATCATTGCTACAGGAAGTGAGTTCAAGAGGCAGGGGGACAGGAAACAGGAAGAGTTCCAAAGCAGTCTAGAGTTCCAAAGCAGTCTAGTTAGAGTGCAGATAGTCATGTTATAAAGTGATTGGAGAAAAGCAGCCTGTATCTGTCATCATCAGTTATAGACAGCCATCTTTTTTTTCTGTAAAATTTTAAAGTAGTTCCATTTTCCATCACCCTGCATCATGTGACAGCAGCCAATCACAAAATGCATATACATATATACTGTGAAATCTTGCACATGCTCAGTTAGCTGGTGCCTTAGAAAGTGTTAATATAAAAAAGACTTTGCACATTTTGATAATGAAAGGGAATCGGAAAGTTGTTTAAAATTGTGTTCTATCTGAATCATGAAAGTATACTTTTGACTTTAGTGTCCCTTTAAGCCTCCTTTATTGATTAATTTTATTTTTGATTGTAATCTCTGTGTCCATTTTTCTTTACCCTTTTTTTGGTACTATGTGTAATACCTTTGTTATGATCCCCATATTGTTTTGCCATTGTAACATTTATCACTGATACAGCTACCTCTTTTTTCCAAGTCTGTTTTAATTTATTTTTCTCTTTCATAACCTATGTGATTAACAGTGATACATTTGTTTCTAATATATTAATTGAAAATGTCTAGACACATAAGTTTTCTTTTTATGACTGTATGTTATATCCTTGTTTTCTATTAGCTTGTTTTATGTGACCTACTTTTCCACCTTTATGGCATTTTGTTTGTCTTGTGTTTTGGTGTAAGATATATTTTCTTGAATGTTCTGTTTGGTTTTTAGTCTGTTTTGTATAGCTTCATTGTTTATACCCATAACAAACCTATCTCTTAATGTTGTGGTTAAATATTCTACAGTTATACATATTCTTGCTGACTTCCTTACATTTACCACATATGTAACTATAGTTTCATGCATGTTTTGTCTCATAGCTATAACATTTATATATCTCTGCAATCTTCAGTGGTTTTGGTTGATAATGTTCTGTTAAAATGTTTATTAGTTCAGTTAATGTCTTATTTCATGTTGTTGTTGTTGATGTTTTTTTTCTCTCCAGAATGAATAGGGTATTTCAATGTCATATTTATTTGGTCCCATGGCAGTAGAGAACACTTCAACAGCTTTATTTTTCATTTATCATTTGCTTGTAGATATTGTAGTAAACCTCTTTGTGCTTGAGGATCTACAGTCTGAGACTGGATCAAATTTTTTATATTTTAAAGGGACAGAAAAGCAAAATTAAAGGGACATGAAACCCATTTTTTTTCAAATAGAGAATACAATTTAAAGAAAGTATCCAATATACTTCTATTTCCAATTTGTGTAATTCTCATGTTATTATTTGTTGAAGAGATATCTAGATGGGTAACATGCAAATGTCTAGAGCACTACATGACAGGAAATGGTGCTGATAATGTATAACATTGTTGTAAAACTGCTTCCATGTAGTACTACAGACACGTGCACACTCCTGAACTTACTCTTCCTTCTGTTCAACAAAAAGTATAACAAGAAAACAAAGACAATTTGATAATATAATGTGAAAAAATATCCCTCTCTTGGTATTTTGTCCTGGGAACAGCTTTGACACACAGTCCTCACAGGAGAGAAACACTCCAAACACACTTTTAGATGTAAAAGCCTTGGCCTATTTATTCACAGACAATTTGCAGCAATACAGATTTAACATAAACAAAACAAAATAAATCCTTGTACAATGGCACTTACTAAACAGAATAAAGTATTCCTGACTAAAGTTGTGTGGCTTTTCCACACAAAATTACAAAGCGATTTCAAAACTTCACAGGCCTAGAACCTCCAGACAAGCAGCACAACTCAATTTCTTCTGTCTTACTTATACAGGTTCCCTCTAGCAGCCTCAGCACACACGATTTAACAGCAGTCAATTGACCTTAAAGGGACATGAAACCCCCAATTTTTTTCTTCATGATTCTGATAGAGAATACAATTTTAAACAACTTTCCAATTTACTTCTATTATTTAATTTGCTTTCTTCTCTTGTTATCCTTTGCTGAAATGTTGATCTAGGAAAGTTCATGAGCAGCAAAGAATCTAGGTTCTAGTTGCTGATTGGTGGATGCATATATATACCGATTGCCATTGGCTCACGCATGTGTTCAGTCAGCAACCAGAAGTGCATTGCTGCTCATTGAACAAAGCATATCAGGAGAACGAAGAAAAATTGTTAATAAAAGTAAATTAGAAAGTTGCTTAAAATTTCCTGCTCTATCTGAATCATTAAAGACGAAATTTGGCTTTCATATCCCTTTAATAAGCTGCAGTTGAGAGCCTTAGTTTGCTGGAAAAATTACTGGATTGCTCATCTGCAATTCTCTGCCACATCCAAACTGTGGAGTTGATTACCAGCCGGAAATACACAATTACACAATCCCTTTTTAATACCACCAACAGCATTGCATAATTTGTGGGGAAACATATATTCCATGGCACACAATCCCCATAGCTCTGTCACATATCCCCCCCCCCCCCCCAGCTGAGACCCACCGAGATGAACGACTTTAGCAACAAGTGAATGCATTATGGAAAGACTATCAGCATTTCAATAGAAAAATTAAATGGTTGCAAACTTAGGAACCAATGGGTAACTCTACTATTTTCTCTTTGTTTTCCCTCATCCATGTAAGTGAAGCATGATCAGTCCCCAATATGAATTTCCTCCCTAAGAGATAATATTTTAGAGTGTCAACTGCCCATTTTATTGCCAGACACTCTTCCATTATTGCGTATCTCCTGTCATGAGGATCAAGCTTCCTACTCAAATACAAGACAGGGTGTTCTTCCCTCTGTCTCTCTTGTGAAAGGACCGCTCCAAGACCCACATCTGAAGCATCAGTTTGTAAAATAAACTCTTTGTAAAAGTCAGGGGTTATCAGAACTGGCTGGTCACATATGGCCTCCTTAACCCCTTAGTGACCAGACCACTTTTCCATTTGTTGACCGTTTGGGACCAAGGCTATTTTTACATTCCTGTGGTGTTTGTGTTTAGCAGTAATTTTCCTCTTACTCATTTACTGTACCCCCCACATATTATATACTGTTTTTCTTGTCATTAAATAGAATTTCTAAAGATACCATTATTTTCATCATATCTTATAATTTACTATAAAAAAATTAACTTTGACCCCCAAAATCTGTTACACATTTACAACCACCAAAAAACACCCATGTTAAATAGTTTCTAAATTTTGTCCTGAGTTTAAAAATAACCAAATTTTACATGTTCTTTGCTTTTTTTGCAAGTATTAGGGCAATAAATACAAGAAGCAATTTGCTATTTCCAAATTATTTGCCTAGATTACGAGTTTTGCGGTAACAGGGGTGTGTTGCTAACGAGCCTTTTTTTTTTAACGCTCCCTTAAGACAACGCTGGTATTACAGGTTTTTTTAAACCCGGCGTTAGCCGCAAAAAGGTGAGCGTAGAGCAAAATCTAGCTCCACATCTCATCTCAATACCAGCGTTGCTTACGGTAGCGGTAAGCTGGCTAAACGTGCTTGTGCACGATTTCCCCATAGGAAACAATGGGGCTGTGCCGGCTGAAAAAAAAAACCCTAACACCTGCAAAAAAGCAGCGTTCAGCTTCTAACACAGCCCCATTGATTTCTATGGGGAAAGGAATTTTATGTCTACACCTAAAACCCTAACATGAACCCCGAGTCTAAACACCCCTTATCTTACATTTATTAACTACTAATCTGCCGTCCCCAACATCATCGCCACCTACATTATAATTATTAACCCCTACTCTGCTGCTACGGACAACGCCGCCACCTACATTATCCCTATGAACCCCTAATCTGTTGCCCCAACATCGCCGAACCTTACATTATATTTATTAACCCCTAATCTGCCCCCCCACGTCGCCGCAACCTACCTACACTTATTAACCCCTAATCTGCGGCCGCCAATGTCGCCGCCACTATAATAAGTTTTTAACCCCTAAACCTAAGTCTAACCCCCCTAATTTAAATATAATTTAAATAAATCGAAATAAAATAACTACAATTAAATAAATTATTCCTATTTAAAACTAAATACTTACCTGTAAAATAAACAATAAGATAGCTACAATGTAACTAATAGTTACATTGTATCTATCTTAGGGTTTATATTTATTTTACAGGCAACTTTGTATTTATTTTAAGTAGGTAGAATAGTTATTAAATAGTTATTAACTATTTAATAACTTCCTATTTAGAATAAATGCAAATTTACCTTTAAAATAAATCCTAACCTAAATTACAATTACACCTAACACTACACTATCATTAAATTAATTACCTAAACTACCTACAATTAATTACAATTAAATTAAATAAACTAAAGTACGAAAAACAACAAACACTAAATTACAGAAAATAAAAAAATATATATTTTTTTAAAATAATTACACCTACTCTAATCCCCCTAATAAAATAAAAAAGCCCCCCAAAATAATAAAATTCTGGGAACAGCTTTGACACACAGTCCTCACAGGAGAGAAACACTCCAAACACTTTTAGATGTAAAAGCCTTGGCCTATTTATTCACAGACAATTTGCAGCAATACAGATTTAACATAAACAAAACAAAATAAATCCTTGCACAATGGCACTTACTAAACAGAATAAAGTATTCCTCACTAAAGTTGTGTGGCTTTTCCACACAAAATTACAAAGCGATTTCAAAACTTCACAGGCCTAGAACCTCCAGACAAGCAGCACAACTCAATTTCTTCTGTCTTACTTATACAGGTTCCCTCTAGCAGCCTCAGCACACACGATTTAACAGCAGTCAATTGACCTTAAAGGGACATGAAACCCCCAATTTTTTTCTTCATGATTCTGATAGAGAATACAATTTTAAACAACTTTCCAATTTACTTCTATTATTTAATTTGCTTTCTTCTCTTGTTATCCTTTGCTGAAATGTTGATCTAGGAAAGTTCATGAGCAGCAAAGAATCTAGGTTCTAGTTGCTGATTGGTGGATGCATATATATACCGATTGCCATTGGCTCACGCATGTGTTCAGTCAGCAACCAGAAGTGCATTGCTGCTCATTGAACAAAGCATATCAGGAGAACGAAGAAAAATTGTTAATAAAAGTAAATTAAAAAGTTGCTTAAAATTTCCTGCTCTATCTGAATCATTAAAGACAAAATTTGGCTTTCATATCCCTTTAATAAGCTGCAGTTGAGAGCCTTAGTTTGCTGGGCAGAAGAGGTCCTCCAAGCGGCAGAAGTCTTCATCCAGACAGCATCTTCTATCTTCATCCATCCGGAGCAGAGCGGGTCCATCTTCAATCCAGCCGACACGGAGCATCCTCTTCAAACAAAGTCCAGGCGAAGAATGAAGGTTCCTTTAAATGACGTCATCCAATATGGTGTCCCTTGAATTCCGATTGGCTGATAGGATTCTATAAGACAATCGGAATTAAGGTAGGAAAAATCCTATTGGCTGATCCAATCAGCCAATAGGATTGAGGTTGCATTCTATTGACTGATTGGAACAGCCAATAGAATGCGAGCTCAATCCTATTGGCTGATTGGATCAGCCAATAGGATTTTTCCTACCTTAATTCCAATTGGCTAATAGAATCCTATCAGCCAATCGGAATTCAAGGGACGCCATCTTGGATGACGTCATTTAAGGATGCTCTGCGTCGGCTGGATTGAAGATGGACCCGCTCCACTCCAGATGGATGAAGATAGAAGATGCCGTCTGGAAGAAAACTTCTGCCCCTCTGGAGGTCCACTTGTGCCCGGCTAGGTGAAGACGTCTCAAGATAGGGTGATCTTCAAGGGGGTATTGTTTTTTTAAGGGGGGATTGGGTGGGTTTTAGAGTAGGGTTGGGTGTGTGGGTGGTGGGTTTTAATGTTGGGGGGGTATTGTCTTTTTTTTACAGGTAAAAGAGCTGATTACTTTGGGGCAATGCCCCGCAAAAACCCCTTTTAAGGGCTATTTGTAATTTAGTATAGGGTAGGGAATTTTATTATTTTGGGGGGCTTTTTTATTTTATTAGGGGGATTAGATTAGGTGTAATTAGTTTAAATTTTTTTTTTTTTAATTTTCTGTAATTTAGTGTTTTTTTGTACTTTAGTTTATTTAATTTAATTGTATTTAATTGTAGGTAATTTAGTAAATTAATTTAATGATAGTGTAGTGTTAGGTGTATTTGTAACTTAGGTTAGGATTTATTTTGCAGGTAAATTTGTACTTATTTTAACTAGGTAGTTATTAAATAGTTAATAACTATTTAATAACTATTCTACCTAGTTAAAATAAATACAAAGTTGCCTGTAAAATAAATATAAACCCCAAGATAGATACAATGTAACTATTTGTTATATTGTAGCTATCTTAAGGTTTATTTTACAGGTAAGTATTTAGTTTTAAATAGGAATAACTTATTTAATTGTAGTAATTTTATTTTGTTTTATTTAAATTATATTTAAGTTGGGGGGGTTAGACTTAGAGTTAGACTTAGGTTTAGGGGTTAATAAATTTAATATAGTAGCCGTGACATTGGGGGCAGCAGATTAGGGGTTAATAAATGTAGATAGGTGTCGGCGATGTTAGGGTTGGCAGATTAGGGGTTAATAAAATTTAACTAGTGTTTGCGAGGCGGGAGTGCGGCGGTTTAGGGGTTAATATATTTATTAAAGTGGCGGCGATGTCCGGTCGGCAGATTAGGGGTTAAAAACTTTATTATAGTGTTTGCGATGTGGGGGGGGGGGCTCGGTTTAGGGGTTAATAGGTAGTTTATGGGTGTTAGTGTACTTTGTAGCACTTTAGTTAAGAGTTTTATGTTATGGCATTAGCCCATAAATGCGGTAGGAGTCTTGACAGGAGAGGGTCTACCGCTCACTTCTTCCAAGACTCGTAATACCAGCGTTAGGCAAATCCCATTAAAAAGATAGGATACGCAATTGACGTAAGGGGATATGCGGTAAGCTCGAGTCATGGAAGAAAAGTGAGCGGTACACCTGTACCTGCCCGACTCGTAATACCAGCGGATGTTAAAAAACAGTGTTGGGACCTCTCAACGCTGCTTTTTAAGGCTAACGCAAGACTCGTAATCTAGCCGATTATTTTTTTCAAAATTAGCGATAGTTACATTGTAACACTGATATCTGTCAGGAATACCTGAATAACCCTTCACATGTATGTATATATATATATATTTATATATATATATATTTAGTAGACAACCCAAAGTATTGATCTAGGCCCATTTTGGTATATTTCATGGCACCATTTCACCGCCAAATGCGATCAAATAAAAAAAAAATCGTTCACTTTTTAACTAACTTTTTCACAAACTTTAGGTTTCTCACAGAAATTATTTACAAACAGCTTGTGCAATTATGGCACAATGGTTGTAAATGCTTCTCTGGGATCCCCTTTATTTAGAAATAGCAGACATATATGGCTTTGGCATTACTTTTTTGGTAATTAGAAGGCCGCTAAATGCCTCTGCGCACCACACTTGTATTATGGCCAGCATTTAAGGGGTTAATTGGGTAGCTTGTAGGGTTAATTTTAGCTTTAGTGTAGTGTAGTAAACAACACAAAGTATTGATCTAGGCCCATTTTGGTATATTTCATGCCACCATTTTACAGCCAAATGTGATCAAATAAAAAAAAATGTTAACTTTTTCACTAACTTTAGGTTTCTTACTGAAATTATTTACAACCAGCTTGTGCAATTATGGCAAAAATGGTTGTAAATGCTTCTCTGGGATCCCCTCAGAAACAACAGACATATATGGCTTTGGCGTTGCTGTTTGGTAATTAGAAGGCCGCTAAATGCCGCTGCACACCACACTTGTATTATGCCCAGCAGTTAAGGGGTTAATTAGGTAGCTTGTAGGGTTAATTTTAGCTTTCGCGTAGAGATCAGCATCCCACCTGACACATCCCACCCCCTGATCCCTCCCTGACCCCCCTTAAACAGCTCTCTTCCCTCCCCCACCTCACAATTGTCACAGCCATCTTAAGTACTGGCAGAAAATCTGCCAGTACTAAAATAAAAAGCTGTTTTTTTATGTTGATTCTGCAGTGTTGGATCCCCCCTTAGCCCCCAACCCCCTGATCCCCCCCATACAGCTCTCTAACCCTCCCCCTCTACCTATTTGCCGCCATCTTGGGTACTGTGGCCCTCTCAGCATCGGTGGGTTAAAAAGGGCATTGCAGTGATGCCTCAATATTGAGGCATCACTGCAATACCCTGAAAGCGTCTGGAAGCGATCACTATTGCTCCCAGCGCTTCAAACCCAAACATGCTTTGTCCTCAACTGTATTTTTTTGTAGGTCCTTGGTCGTAAAGGGGTTAAAGGGACACTGAACCCACATTTTTTCTTTCATGATTCAGATAGAGCATGCAATTTTAAGCTACTTTCTAATTTACTCCTATTATCACATTGTCTTTGTTCTTTTGCTTTCTTTATTTAAAAAGCAGGAATAGTGCTTGCTTATTGGAGGCTACATTAAGCAAACCAATAAGCAAGCATAACCCAGGTTCTCAACCAAAAATTGTCCGTCTCTTAAGCTTTACATTCCTGCTTTTTAAGTAAGGATAGCAAGAGAACAAAGAAAAATTGATAACAGTAGTAAATTAGAAAGTTGCTTAAAATTGCTGCTCTATCTGAATCATGAAAGAAAAAAATTGGGTTTAGTGTCCCTTTAAGCTCTCTGAATGCCTTTTCATATTCTGCAGACCATTTTATAATTACAGGGGATTTTTCTTTAGTCAAAACAGTTAAAGGATTAGCAACCATTGCAAAGTTAGAAATAAATCTCCTGTAATGTCTAATTGAACCAAGAAAAGCCCTTACTTGCTTCTTAGGTAATGGCCTTGGTACTTTTGTATGGCTTCAATTTTAACAATTCATGGTTTCACCAAACCTCTACCAATGTAATAGCCAAGGAATTGTGCCTCTTCTAGGCCAATTGTATATTTGCTAGGGTAAGCTATACTGTGTATCACAATACTGTGTATCACAATCACAATACTGTGTATCACAATGTCATTTAAATATGCCACTGCATAGTGTGCATGTGGGTTTAATATTCTGTCCATCATTCTTTGTAATGTGGCAGGTGCACCATGTAAGCCAAAAGGTAAGAAAGACTGTGTTTTGAAATAGGCCATCAGTTGCTGCTCTGTGAGTAACACCTGCCAATAGCCATTGGTGAAGTCAATTGTAGTGAAGAGTCATGCCTTTCCTAGTCTCTCTACAAACTCATCAATTCTAGGCATTGGATACGCATCAAATTTTTAAATTAAATTCAATTTAGGATAATCACTACAGAATCGAATTGTGCCATCAGGCCTTGGCACAAGTACAATTGGACTGCTCTAGTCCCTTTGAGATTCTTCTATTAAACCCAAATCTAACATCTTTGTAACCTCTGATATAATAGCCTGCCTTCAAACCTCAGGTATTCTGTATGGCTTTTGATTACAGGTTTTGTTACAATGTTATGTTTGATAAAATTAGTCTTACCTGGGACAGTGGAAAACACCTCTCTATTTACCCTGAGAAACTCTTTTACCTCTCACTGCTGATAAACAGACAAAGTTTCTGAAATTTTAACTTCAGGATCACTTTTATCCTCAACAGTATAAGCCTTTACCTCTATAGTAATCATGCCCTCCTTTTCTTTCCATGGCTTCAATTAATTGACATGGTAAATCTGCTCCTCCTTCCTTCTACCTGGCTGCCTTAATTTGTAATTCACATCACCTCTTCTTTCAACTACCTCATAGGGTCCCTGCCAGGTTACCAAGAATATATTTCTACAGTGGGATTTAGAACTAGAACTCTATCTCCTGGTTGAAACACACAAACCCTAGCATTCTTATTGTAGCTTTTATTTTGACCTTGTTGGGCCTTTTCCATGTGTGCCTTAACTATAGGCATAATAGTTGCCATACGCTCCTGCATCTAAGAAATATGTTCAATTACACTACGATGTGGGGTAGCCTCCTGTTCCTATGTCTCCTTAGCTATGTCCAATATACCTCTGGGATGTCTACCATACAATACTCAAAGAGTGAAATGCCAGTAGATGCTTGGGTCACTTCTCTAATTGTAAACATCAAATAAGGCAAAATAAAATCCCAGTTTTTGCCATCTTTGTCAATTATTTTCCATAACATAGCTTTTAAGGTTTTATTAAATATTTCATCTAAACCATTAGTTTGTGGGTGGTACACAGAGGGTTTTAACTGCTTAATGTTAAGAAGTTTACATAATTCCCTAGTCACCTGTGATATGAATGGAGTACCCTGATCAGTCCGGATATCTTTGGGTAATTCCAACCCGGCTAAACATAAATATTCTTTAGCAATGAATTTTGTGGAAGTTGTTTGCATGGGTATTGCCTCTGGGTAACGAGTAGCCTAGTCTAGTATTAGCAAAATGTACTGATGGCCCCACAAAATCCATTGCAATACGTTTAAATGGAAATTTAGTAACAGGTAAGGGCACTAAGGGACTGAGGTAAGCTATTAATGCAGTGGCAAGCAGGTGTTCAGGGAAAGAAGAACCGTCATTTGTTAATGCTGCAAAATACAAGGCCAGTAAAACCTTCTGAGTATTTTCTCTTTTGTCTTTTCCACCCCTATCTGGCCCACAAGAATATGGCTATTGGCAAGTTTTAACACAGTGTCCCAATAAGAGTGTGGTACCAACAATTGCTTTGCAACCTCTGCTCCTTTCTTTTCAACTTTATACAATAAATTATTATCCACCTCAAAATAAGGATAAGTAAGGGCTTGTATGGATTAACCTGTAAATATTATCTCTGGCCACTGCCAAAGTTGGATCAGACCACTTTGCACTTTTAAAGTTACCTGGGTTGGTTTCTAAATCAATTAGTCTTATATTTTGTTCTACACTACTTGTTGGCCCTTCCCCAGTTTGTTCTGGGTTATCAGCAACTAATTTTGTTTATAGGCATTAACTGCTTATTTACAATCACATCATTATTATCTGGTTTATCAATCAAAATATCAGGAAATGGAAATTAATTAGCTGTTCTGCTGGCTCAACAGTAGATTTTACAGCAATTGCCCATAGCCCCCAAAAAATTGGAAAATCCCTCCCAATTATCACATTGTGTGCCAATTTTTGTACCAACCCAACTTTCCACTTTACAGAATAACTATCTCTGCCGTAGGGTAATTATGTAAGTCTCCATGATCTCTAGCTTGTGTGCAATATCTGTTTGTACATTAGGAAAAAATGCTTGAGGGTAACCATACTCCCTGAAACTAGTAGGGCCTGTATAACTTTTCTATTTGTCACTCCCAGGCATGCCAAGATTTCTGCTTTTAACTTTTTATGGATCCAAAATAAAGTAGCTTATGATTATTGGATAATTATGCACTATAGCAACATTGATGGTGTCATTTCCTGGGGGTGGGGTCTTACACCCTTTAAAAGTTTGGTTTGTTTTTTGATTTGGTTGTCTGAGGAAGGGGAGTGTTTTGATACCCAGAAATGTCACGTATCAATAAAATGTATAATTGATATAAGCCCAGCGAGTGCAAACCTTTCGTATTGATGCATTTTTCTGATATACTGGTTGCTGACTTTTGAAACATAACTTTTGACTATCCTTTTGTCTGCTCCCTCTGCTGTAGTGTTTAGTTCCTGACAAATACTCCCTGGTTTGGCTGCTGACTGTTTTTCAGGATTTCCCCTGGGTGCTGACACTTTTCTTTTTTTCTGGTGATGACCTCAGTCTGTTCCTGATATTCATACAAAGGAAAAAAAATGCAATAGCACTAACCCAAGTATTGTAGGGAGTGCCCTTCATTATATCACTTGATTTAGATGAATATATACGGCTAGAGTGCTGTGCATGTGTAATGTTTACTAGAAAGAGTCAGGACATTCATATACAACATATCTCCTGTAAGCATGGTTGCAGACCTTCAACAACAAATCCCTTATTACCTAATATAATAACCAAGTCAACATGGATCCAGTGAAAATAACAAATATTACCAGCACTTTTCCATAGTAACTTACACTAACTCACTTTATGCAAGAACTACAGGTGTCACAGTTGATTTTATTACAAAGAGTTGAAGGATTCCAGGCTCAGTATGCTATGGGAGTATGCACTACTTCACCTACTATGAATTAATTTACTCCTGAGGGGGCTATTTTGCAACTGCTCCTGGTATACAGCAAGTGGGATATTTAACCATTCCAGAACCAAATATGCCATTACCAGAAAGGTTTGGTGGGGACAGAAAACAATTCCATACTTTTATCACAGACTTTCAAATCTTGCTCTCTGTTAAGCCTGGGATTTATGCTACAGACTTAAGGTGAGCACTGCCATTGCCTTAATAATAGGGGAACCTCTGATTTTGGCACACAATCTCATACAGAGACATAGCAATATTCGGAAAACTTCGGACTCTTGTTTATGCTATGAGTTTGTGTCAGGGATATTGGTATCAATCTGGAATTGACCCAAAGGCTAGTATGAATTAAAACACACACGCTAGTACACTGAGTAAAATACAGGATGTTACCCACAACTGCGACAGATAACAAGGAACCACAGGAGGACAAAATCAAGTTAACAGGTACTTACTCTAGTGATCTGGTGGGAAAGTGACTGAGTCAGGCAGGCAAAGGTCCTGGTTACTTTTCAGGAAGAGGCAGAGTCAGGCAGGCAGGCAATGGTCTGGTAACTTTAGGCAGATGAGGGGTTAAACAGAGGCAGAAGTCAGGCAGGCAAAAGGTCAGGTAACTTTAGGCAGATTTGGGGTTAAGCAGAGGCAAGCAGGCAGGCAAAGGTCTGGTAACTTTAGGCAGATTTGGGGTTAAGCAGAGCCAGAGTCAGGCAGGCAATGGTCCGGTAACTAGGTAGTACTCACAATACAGCAGATAAAGAAGCCAGCAACAGAACTAGTCCAACAAACAGGCCCTGAATCTCTTAAATGCCGGGTGGATATAGGCCGGCTGACATCATCAGCGAGGGACGGCCATGAATATGCATCACATTTCTAAGCAATGAGCCGCTATGGCAAAGAATCCAGGAAGCCGTAGCAGAGTGGCTCATCGAGCCGTGACAATGCCCCCCCTCAAGGACCCCTCCTCGGACAAGATAAGGTTTGTCAGGAAAAGTTCTGTGAAAGGTTTTAAGGAGCACAGGAGCATGAACATGATGAGCAGGTTCCCAAGACTGTTCAGAAATGGGATACCCCTTCCAGTGGATAAGATAGTATAACTTGTTACCCCGCAATTTAGAGCCCAGAATCTGACCTACCTCATACTCAGGATTACAATCAACTAGAAAGGAAGGAGGTGATGAGATCTTGCTGGAGAATCTATTTCAGACTACAGGTTTCAGAAGGGACAAATGAAAGACCGGGTGTATCTTAAGGGTCTTTGGGAGAGCCACTCAATAAGCAGAGGAACACACCTGGGAAACAACCCAGAAAGGACCAATATAACGAGGACCCAATTTAGCACAAGGTTGTATGAGGCGCAGGAATTTGGTAGAGATCCATACTTTCTCCCCACTGCGATAGTCAGGTGCCTTTTTTCTCTTTAGGTCAGCGAAACATTTGTATCTTTTGGAGGAGCTAAGAAGAATGTTGTGGATGTTTTGCCAGTGACGACAAAGATCTTTTGCAGCATGATCAGCAGCTGGAATGCCAGTAGCAGAAGTAGATACAGGAAAAAAAAATGTCCCCCCCTTTCTTTCCTCCTTCTCTGCTCCTCTCCTTGAAATGAACCCCCCCTGGATCCCTAACCTACCCCAACACAAAAACAAAGGTACTTTGTCTTTATGTTTGAAGATATATTTGCAAAAATTGTTAAAATGTCAAGCTTTATAAAGAAAGGTAAGACCATGGAAAAATCAAATACATTATAGTTTATTTGACATTGGAAATAGAACATTTCATCCTACTTTATAATGGTCAAACCTATGTTTTAATTTCTATTATAATATTGTTCATAACACTGTTATGCATAACGTGTCATCTTCAAAATATGTGTACTTTAAAATGTATCTTAATTCTTTATATTTAAAAGATGTAAACAATAAAGCTTGTTTTTAAAAAACAAATAAAAAAAACAAAAACAAAACACATGACATACATACGTAAAATCATACAAGTTAAAAAGTCCATATAAGAATTGGGGATTGTGATTCCAGCAAGTTAACCTTAATCGGTTTTCGGCAAACAGACCGGGAGTTGGGTCATAACTTCCTTAGGTAATAGTCCTGTTAACAATCAGGCTTGTCCAAATTGTCCGTTGTGCTTGTTCTTTTTCAAAAGACACTTCTTGGCTGTATTTTTGATAGTCCGGACAGCTAGTGATTCTAGCCTTTTCTGCACCTCTAGGACTACGGATGCCCAAATGGGACCAAAATTGCAAGGTAGAGCGTATAGAGCAACGCATTTCAGCCATAACTGGCCTTTTTCAAACTCTAAAAAGTAGTGCACCCTTACTGCTTAATATACTGATCTTTATGCAAATGAAATTAGAGGGGGCATTAGGAAAAGGTTATTTATTATATACAATATATCAATATTACTTTATTATAATTATAGGGGGTAAGTAAGGGTGCACTACTTTTTAGAGCTTGAAAAAGGATAGTTACGGCTGAAACGCATTGTTCTATATGCTCTACCTTGCTATTTTGGTCCCACTCAGGCATCCGTAGTCTTAGAGGTGCAGAGAAGGCTAGAATGACTAGCAGTTCGGGCTATCAAAAATACCGCCATATAAGCGTCTTATGAAAAACAAGAAGCACAACAGACATTTTGGAACAAGCCTGATTGTTAACAGGACTATTACTTAAGGAAGCTACGAACCAACTTCCAGTCTCTTTGCAGAAAACGGATTAAGGTTAACTTGCTGGATTCACAATCCCCAATTCTTATATGGACTTTTTAACTTGTATGATTTTACGTATTTTTTTTATAAATCAAGCTTTATTGAGCAAAATTAGCAAGTGTACAGATGTAAGAAGAGCATATTGTAAACAAAATACAAGAGTTTGTCATTTTTAACTTTGAATGTTCTTCTTTTGAGAGTTTAGGTCCTTGCAAATGTTGTTGGTACACAGTGACACAAATATCGATATGGGATCAATTTGGATTCGTCTCAGTGAGCCCTGTTATTTTCAGTGTCCAGAATTGTATTAATTTGATCCCCATATCTATTTTATTTATACTTTTCTTAACAAACAAGATTATAAACAATAAGCAATAAATAATCAACCGTTAACAATAACAATAAATTCCATGTAACAGACATTGTATGGTAATAAATGCTGGATTTGACCTATATAAATCTTTTCAACCTTGAGTGGCCTTTTTTGGTGAAATTTATGTGGAGGATAGAAGGAGAAAATGGTGTAGTAAATCCCTAAATCGATGGACCGTGGTTTTTGTTATAGTAGATTTGTGGTGACCCCTTGACTAAAATAGTGGGTAAAGGACCTTAAGGCATAGATAGTAGGGGTCTATGTGGGTCTTGAGTCCCATAGAATGACTAGGTCTGCATACGTGTCTAGAGTGTTTGAAAGCAGGTAGTGGTATCTTTCTAACTTGAGGTTGGTTTTTGTTTCCTGAATCCACATTTGCAGTATGGGCCCACTTCTTTTTTCCAAACTCGTGGGATGAGTTGGTGAGCGCTATTTACCATGGTTTGTAACAATTTAGTGTGTAATTTTGATTTAAGTTTGGGGTATCTATGAAATAGGAAAATTATTGGATCTGTGTCTATAGGGGTTCCTAAAGTGCGTTGTATGTATGGTATGGTTGAAGTCCAAAATGGTTGAATTTTGGGACAAGCCCCCCAGATATAAAACAGGGATCCCTCATTAGACCAAAGTCTCCAACAGCGGCTGGAGGAATTTAAGAAGATATATTTAAGTCTTTGTGGAGTGAGGTACTATCTTGTTATCAGTTTGATGTTAGTTTCTAACAGTTTAGCTGAGTGCGCTGACTTTTTTATGGAGATGAAGATTGAGCACCATTCCGCTGATGGAATTAAAAAAGGTAAGTCTCTGTACCATGATCTAGTATAGGTCGGTAAGTCATTCTCTCTAGGTGTAGTCAGGAGTTTATAAGTCAGTGATATGGTGTGGTGGATCGGCGAGGAAGAACTACATAGTTTTTCAAAATGGGTTCGTTGTCTTGTTAAATTGTCTTTTTGTGTAGTTTGAAGAAAATTATTTAGTTGCAGGTATTTAAACCAATGTGCGAAGAACCCGTCCCATAAGTGCTGAATAGATTGTTTAGTTAGTAGCCTACCCTCTTCCACTAGTGTATATGTGGTCAGGAGGAGGTGTATATCTCAGATACCAGTAGGAGTAAAGGAGAGGCCTAGTTGAAAATTGATGTTTCATAAAGTGGGTGTAAGTGGAGAAGGGATTATAGAGGGGTCAGGGTGGGTTTTGACTATGTTCACCCAGACCTTATATATTTCTGAGATTATGGGGTATCTTGGATAATTTGCTTTAACTTGGCAAATTTCTGTCCAGCATGAGAACCCTAGCTGTGGGTAGTTTGAGAGATCGTGTTCTAGTTTGACCCATTGCTTGTGATGGTGCTCCTCATATGAGCACCAGTCTGTGATTCTAGAAAGGAAGACAGCATTCCGAAAGTCATGGATGTTTGGGACTCCTAACCCCCCCGGAAGGGGGTCTCATAGCGTTAATTTGGCAATCCTCAGCTGATTATATTTCCAGATGTAAGAGCTGATTATTGATTGCAATTTTGAGATCATAAAGTTTGGGAGAGGGATAGGAACGGTCTGTAAGACATACAAAATTTTAGGAAGGAATGTAATTTTAGCCACGCTGATTCTACCCAACCATGAAATGGGTTTGAGAGCCCATTGCTCAACATTTGAGGTTATATTTGATGCAAGTGACTTATAATTTATTTTATGTTGGGAAGTGTATTGTAGTAGTTGTATGGCTTTAACCGTATTATCCTTCGCTTCTCTTTGTGCTACAAAACCCGTCTGGTCATTGTGTATCAGAAAGATGGAATTAAAAAAGGTAAGTCTCTGTACCATGATCTAGTATAGGTCGGTAAGTCATTCTCTCTAGGTGTAGTCAGGAGTTTATAAGTCAGTGATATGGTGTGGTGGATCGGCGAGGAAGAACTACATAGTTTTTCAAAATGGGTTCGTTGTCTTGTTAAATTGTCTTTTTGTGTAGTTTGAAGAAAATTATTTAGTTGCAGGTATTTAAACCAATGTGCGAAGAACCCGTCCCATAAGTGCTGAATAGATTGTTTAGTTAGTAGCCTACCCTCTTCCACTAGTGTATATGTGGTCAGGAGGAGGTGTATATCTCAGATACCAGTAGGAGTAAAGGAGAGGCCTAGTTGAAAATTGATGTTTCATAAAGTGGGTGTAAGTGGAGAAGGGATTATAGAGGGGTCAGGGTGGGTTTTGACTATGTTCACCCAGACCTTATATATTTCTGAGATTATGGGGTATCTTGGATAATTTGCTTTAACTTGGCAAATTTCTGTCCAGCATGAGAACCCTAGCTGTGGGTAGTTTGAGAGATCGTGTTCTAGTTTGACCCATTGCTTGTGATGGTGCTCCTCATATGAGCACCAGTCTGTGATTCTAGAAAGGAAGACAGCATTCCGAAAGTCATGGATGTTTGGGACTCCTAACCCCCCCGGAAGGGGGTCTCATAGCGTTAATTTGGCAATCCTCAGCTGATTATATTTCCAGATGTAAGAGCTGATTATTGATTGCAATTTTGAGATCATAAAGTTTGGGAGAGGGATAGGAACGGTCTGTAAGACATACAAAATTTTAGGAAGTAATGTAATTTTAGCCACGCTGATTCTACCCAACCATGAAATGGGTTTGAGAGCCCATTGCTCAACATTTGAGGTTATATTTGATGCAAGTGACTTATAATTTATTTTATGTTGGGAAGTGTATTGTAGTAGTTGTATGGCTTTAACCGTATTATCCTTCGCTTCTCTTTGTGCTACAAAACCCGTCTGGTCATTGTGTATCAGAAAGATGGAATTAAAAAAGGTAAGTCTCTGTACCATGATCTAGTATAGGTCGGTAAGTCATTCTCTCTAGTTGTAGTCAGGAGTTTATAAGTCAGTGATATGGTGTGGTGGATCGGCGAGGAAGAACTACATAGTTTTTCAAAATGGGTTCGTTGTCTTGTTAAATTGTCTTTTTGTGTAGTTTGAAGAAAATTATTTAGTTGCAGGTATTTAAACCAATGTGCGAAGAACCCGTCCCATAAGTGCTGAATAGATTGTTTAGTTAGTAGCCTACCCTCTTCCACTAGTGTATATGTGGTCAGGAGGAGGTGTATATCTCAGATACCAGTAGGAGTAAAGGAGAGGCCTGGTTGAAAATTGATGTTTCATAAAGTGGGTGTAAGTGGAGAAGGGATTATAGAGGGGTCAGGGTGGGTTTTGACTATGTTCACCCAGACCTTATATATTTCTGAGATTATGGGGTATCTTGGATAATTTGCTTTAACTTGGCAAATTTCTGTCCAGCATGAGAACCCTAGCTGTGGGTAGTTTGAGAGATCGTGTTCTAGTTTGACCCATTGCTTGTGATGGTGCTCCTCATATGAGCACCAGTCTGTGATTCTAGAAAGGAAGACAGCATTCCGAAAGTCATGGATGTTTGGGACTCCTAACCCCCCCGGAAGGGGGTCTCATAGCGTTAATTTGGCAATCCTCAGCTGATTATATTTCCAGATGTAAGAGCTGATTATTGATTGCAATTTTGAGATCATAAAGTTTGGGAGAGGGATAGGAACGGTCTGTAAGACATACAAAATTTTAGGAAGTAATGTAATTTTAGCCACGCTGATTCTACCCAACCATGAAATGGGTTTGAGAGCCCATTGCTCAACATTTGAGGTTATATTTGATGCAAGTGACTTATAATTTATTTTATGTTGGGAAGTGTATTGTAGTAGTTGTATGGCTTTAACCGTATTATCCTTCGCTTCTCTTTGTGCTACAAAACCCGTCTGGTCATTGTGTATCAGAAAGAAAAACGTTAAGCCTGCTGGCTAGTATCTTGGAGTAGAGTTTTATATTAACATTAAGTAGGGAGATAGGTCTAAAATTGGAAGGTAGGTCAGTCGGTTTACCAGGTTTAGGGAGGATGGTTATGTTTGCTTCTAACATGCTTGATGGAAATGGATGGTCTGGGCCTATGAAATTGAATAATTTTAAGAGGTGTGGTGAAAGGATTTGCTTGAATTGTTTATAATAAAAATTACTATACCCATCTGGTCCTGGGCTCTTCCCTTGCTTGAGTGATTTGATGGCTAAATCCAGCTCTTGGTGGGCAATAGGTTGGCTTAGAGATTGGAGTTGGTCGGGGTGAATTTGGGGTAATTTTAGCTGTTCAAGGTACTTATTGCATTTGTTTTTGTGGCTCTCTATGTTGTGATTGGGAAATAAGTTGTACAATTTGGTATAGTACTGACAGAATTTGTTGGCTATCTTTTGGGAATTAGTTGTTTTAGTTGAGTTATTAGTTGTTAGTGAGTGTATATATGTTGAGGTAATTTTATGTCATGTGTTTTTAACTGTTTAAACTGGATGCTACACTTTAACAAGTGTTTCAAATTAAATGTATTTTTGTTTTTTACATTCGCATTTAATGTAAACTCTACCCTCTGTCAGTTGATGTCCTTTAATGTCCTGTATTTTTACAGTGCTACAGGATTGTCTTATTTCACTGTTAGCTTAGCAACTTCTTGTTCTGCGCTAATAGTGTTCTCCCATTGTTTATACTTGTTCCCTTATCCCTAAATTTGATATTGTGCTGCAGCAACATGACAGAACTTTAAATATAGAGATGAAATATATAAAGGCATACATGACCTTTTTTCTAAAGAAACTATTGTCACCAAATAAAAGTTCAATAACCTATGTAACCTTTTGAAAGATGTAGAGGATAAAATGTTATTAGAGATGAAACATAGGACAGAATACATATTAATTGACCAATATTTAGAAAGTAAGAGAGTCCCTAGAGGACTTAGAATTAAAAAAGAGTGCAGTTTCAAAATTGAGGATATTGAATTCAAATGAAATATAACAACATTCTAGAAGAAGCTTCTTTTAAAGTAATTAAATTGATCAAAGACTATAGAGGAGATATTTTAGACAAATTAGAAAGTGAGAGCAAACAATTAGAAGAACAACTACAAGAGTTTAAAGAAAACACAAAATATATAAACTGTGAGAAATAAATAAAAAAACTTTTGAATAAAACAAAAGAAGAAATTTTAAAGACTAAAGTTAAAAAAATTGAAAGGGATTGTGATGATTATTTAACACATATAAACACATCAGATTGGGATAAATATATATCACACACTTGGAGACACCAAAAGAGACAACACCAACATAGAAAAAACCAACACAATTCATGTAACTAAACAAAGTGAAAACAAAGAACATGAAGAAGTTCTTAGTAGGGGTCTTTCACTTGCTCCCACAAGTAAATTAGATAAATTTGCCACATTCATCGATGCTCACAAAATATATTAGAAAACTCACTGTAAAACATTGGTTTACAAAATCTGCACCAGAAAAAAATACAGAAACTTCACTTATAGGGAAAAATTGTTATGTACACACCAATTTAAGAGAAAATTCCACCTTCTATCTAAAAACTTGAGAAAGAACCATTTCTAGAAGCTTTTGAGAAGCTTGTCCTTAAATGGACAGTGTAAGCTGGAACTTAGATCTGTGGTTGTGCTATGAACAATAACAAGAGATATGTAAAAAATCTGTAATTGCAATACTTGATGAACTCAAATATAAGTAAGAGTTGTAAGTGTGACACAGAGGTAACCAATTAAGTATGGCAAGCAGGTTACCTCTGTGTCTTAATTTAGCCGTATACATCTATGCACAAAAATGGATTTGATGTGTAGAAGCTAAACCGGCAAAGCGTTACCTTGAACAGGAAGGCTCAGACAAGGATGTAGAAAGTCTCTTAACAGCCAAAAGGAATATGACCTGAGAAGATCCCTCTGAAGCGCTGTTCAGATCAGAGGAGTTGCAGTGTGTGAGAGAGGCACAGAAACCACGGCCGTAGCTGATGGCGTCAGCGCTACAAACAGCAGAGAATCAGGAGCTGGAAGAATGCTGCACAATGGTTCACAAAAATAGAAAAAGGTAACCCAAAATTCAAAATCAGGAGTAAAGATAATGTAGGCTCCAGACAATATGTACAGACTGGGGAAATCACAAGTATCAATCCTACTACTTAAATTAGCCAGCAAAGTCTGGAGAAAGTGTGGAGACTTAAATAGAGGATGGTTGAATAAAATTTAAAGTGGTAATACTAGATCCTACTGTCCTCACAGACAGTCAACACCAGAAATGCAACAAGAAGAAGACAGCGCACCTCCGACTCAAGGTATAACTTTAATAGATAGAAGATGACACACACTAGTAAAGTGACTTACTAGAATGAAGATAAAAACAGGCCTCAGCATAAAATGACAGGTAGTTGTAGTTCAAAATAGTAGATGTGGCGGCGTTCGTGACAATTCAAATAGGCTTCCAGCGTTCACACAATACAAACAGTTCCCGGCTGTTCTTAGTGGGGTGTGACTGGCAAGATACGTCACAGGCTGCTTCACAAAACGTCCTTGCAACTGATGCTACGGATCCACGCGAAGACCAAAAGACCTCAACGCGTTTCGCCGGTGACGACCCGGCTTTCTCAAGAGTGTTTGGTTGTGGTTGTTAGTGCCTTTAAATACCGGGGGACTCTAATTCAAATTAATAAATGAGAGTTCCATTTCCATAGAAACTTAGAGAAACATAAGAGTCCAATCTCACATGTAAGGCATTCAACAGGCAAATATAAAAACATACAATATGCTTTAAAACGCAAATGCTGATTGATATAAAAAGCTTATTAGCAGCAACAGTATATTTCAAATTGATCAACAGATAAAGAGAACCATACAGTAGTCAACATCGGTTAGTGATTGAAACACAATTAATATAATACTGCATCATCTAAAATCATGGCATAAAATAACTTTATGTATTAAAAATTTCCAATATAAAAAATAATCCATTCATTCTAATTCATGATATTTGGCATATGATTCAAGCAATGTAGGAAACATACACAAAATTCACCTCAAAGATAAAAATACTGCTTTTAAATAAATAGAAAAATTTCATACCAGGAACCCTCCAAATTTCTTATAAAAACACACACATAGAGAACCTCATATAAAGGCTTGTACATCTAGATCTATATTAAGTTCAAGGGGTGCTAAGCTTTTTAATCTGTATATCCATTCAGTCTCCTTTCTCCTTAGGCATAATAATCTGTTATTGGTTCCAGGGGGCACCCAATCTATAATTTGTATCTTTAAATCTTTGCTGCTCCCCCATGTACTGTCGTAAAATGTACAGGAACACTATGTTTGTCAAAGTTTGTTTTAATATTATAGAGATGTTCACTGAACCTTTTATAAGTTTTCCTTTTTATACAGCCAATATAAATGTGGTCACACTTGCAGGACAAGAGGTAGACTGTATAAGTTGTCTGACAGTTACATCTATGTCTCATGTTAAATGACTCAGAGCCATTATAATTAAAAATGATGTCACCCTTTCTAATGAAGGGACACATACAGCAATTTGGTTTATTGCATTTAAAAGTACCTCTGGGTGCTGAGAGCCAATTTTGTAAACTACCATTGCAGGTGGACTTATTGATATTATTAAGTTTGCTCGGTGCTAAATAATTCTTCAAGTTCCTATTTTTCTTAAAAGTGATCATAGGTCTATCTCCTATTATATTACCTAAAATGGGGTCCGATTTTAGGATACCCCAATGTTTGTTTAGAACTTTTTTAATCACTGGTGCCCCCTCATTAAAATTAGTAATAAAGCGTATAGACTCCATATTCATGATATTATCTTTGGAATTATTAATCTGATGTCTATTCTGCAACTCATTGCTTCTTTTATCTAATAGTTTATTTCTGTCTAGGTTGATCGCCCTTGTTCTGGCTCTATCTAAAATTTCCAAACTATAACCTTTTCTAATGAACTTCTCATCCAGCAGAGAAGCCTCATTCTCAAAATCTTTTAGGTTTGTGCAATTACGTCTAAGTCGAACATACTGACTGGTTGGAATATTATTCTTCCAGCTGTTTAAATGACTACTCTGGGCATCTATAAAGCTATTCTTGTCTACTGTTTTCCTAAAATTCTTAACCGATACTTTGTTATTGATGTCATCTACAAAAAGAATAATATCCAAAAATTCAATACTTTTAGTTGAACTATTTCCAGTGAATTTGAGGTTATAACCATTTTGGTTTATGTAATTAGTAAACTCTGATAGAGTATCTTCTGTCCCTTTCCATAGCACAATTACGTCGTCTATGTACCTAAAGTACTCTAGAATATTACTCCTAAATGGGTTGTTATTCCATATCATATTTATCTCAAAGTTGTCCATAGAAAGGTTTGCATACGATGGGGCAAATGTCGTCCCCATCGCAGTCCCTTTTAGCTGTAGATAAAATTTATCCAAAAATTCAAAATAATTATGGGACCAAATAAATGATATAGATTCCAGTATGAATCTTAAATGCAATTCTGGAATATCAAACCCACTAAATGCTTGTTCAACAGCTCTAAGACCTTTAGTATGGGGGATAACCATATATAGCGATGAAACATCAAAGGTTGCCCACCTCAAATCATCTCCCCAAACTTGCCCCTCAAAAACTCTAATTGTCTCTGCCGTATCTTTGAGATAAGCTTTAGTCTTTACTACAAGGGGTTGTAGCTAATGATCTACATATTTGGACAGGTTGTGGCATAACGAGCCAATACCGGAAATGATGGGGCATCCAGGGGGATTAATTAGATCCTTATGGATTTTGGGGAGATGGTAAAAGGTGGACACCTTAGGATCCCTGTTTTATAAAGTTAAATTCATCTTGAGTGAGGACACCTTGTTCCTTAGCTCTCCCCAAAAGAGAAACTTTTGAGAAACTTATAGTAGGATTAAAAGACAAACATTTATACGTGTCAAGATCACCTAGAATGTTCTGGGCTTCCCTGATGTATGCCTCATGGTTCTGGATCACCAGGCCTCCGCCTTTATCAGCAGCCCTGATGACCACATTTTTGTTAGTTTTTAGGGAATTTAATGCTGCTCTCTCCCTCCTTGTGAGGTTATCATTATATTTATTTACATTACATTTAATTAATTCTATCTCAAGGTCCTTACAAACCATTCTATTAAATAATGATAGCTGCTCTCCTTGCATATGATGGGGATAGAAACGTGATTTGCCTTTAAAATTGGTGTGCCTAATTTGGGGTTCCTCCTCATATAGCGAATAATCCAGTGAATCAATATCAATAGTTGTTGCAGGGGTATTAACAATTCCATCACTATTTAGGTTCTCATTTTCCAAATTCTTCAATATCCCAAGTGTTTCAATATCCTTGCCCTCAAGGTAGTTATTAGTATTGGGTTTGCTAAGGCTACTCATATCTTTGACAAAATATCCTTTTAATGTCATCTTTCTGATGTATTTTTGGATGTCCATATAAACTTCAAACTTATTTGGTTTGGACTTAGGGGCAAAATTTAAACCCTTGCCAAAAAGTCTAATGTCATCATTCGACAAAACTGCATCAGAGAGATTAACAATATCTTTTTTCAGTAATTCTAATTCATCCTTCTTTTGTTCCCTCCTCCTGATTCTGGTTCCTCCTCTTGCCCCTCATCTCGTTCTAGTGCTCTTTTTTGGGGTCTTTCTCTTAAATCCCATCTTAATCTCCTCTCTCTTACCCAGGGTACAAAATTGTCCCTGTGATGGTTTACCTGATCCCTGTCTAAAAAATGGGTTTGGGTGGGGGATTTTGGTTTTGCCCCCAATCTATTCCAAACCGATCCTTTAGGTGTAATGGGGGTATTGGGGTCATTTAAAACCTCATATCTGTTGTTACTATGAAAGTTATCTCTATGGTGATGGGGGGAATTTGCGCAATAATTAGACTTGGTTCCATTATGTCTATTCAAAGAGGGATAATGGGTAATTTTCCCTCTATCTGTCTGTCTAAAGCTAGAGGTGTTTTCTCTTCTAGGGTAACCTTGTTCCCTATTGGAAGGCCGCCAGGATAAATTCTGCTGGCTGTTGTTTGAATAATCATTCTGATTAGAATGAGCAGTGTCTTTTCTCCAATTATGTTCTCTATTTCTTTCATAAGGATTGTAATTGGTTTTGGTATGAGACAAGTTAGGATTCTTGTTGTTATAATTATTTTTATTTCTAATACCAGAGGGTGTTTTCTGAGAGTTAAATTTCCGGTTCTCCCAAGTCTGACCTTTTTTCTACTGAGTTGCCATACTCAAAAGGGGCTTCAAAAGGTTCACTGATGTTCTCATCTTAAGTTTTGTTATAAGTATGGACCATCTCATCTTTATAATCTTTAATATCCCTTGCTAATTTTTTCTGTTTTTTCTGTTTCAAATCTTTTTCATATTTAGTGATTCTATTCTGAATGTTGGTATTAAGAGTCTTCCATTCCTCAATTTCTTTTGTTGTATTTTATCTATTGCCAATGTTATTTTCTCTTCTAAATCTTTCAATCTATACTCTCTGTATTCAATCAGAATATTAAGGAGAGTGATAGAACAATTATGGAAGGCTTTATACCAATCTAGTGCAAACTCAACTTCATCTAGTTTAAATAGGGGTTTCTTATAAAATCTGAGACCACGGGGAATGACGTTATGTAATATATAATTATCAAGAAGTAGTAAATCCTGCCATTCCCGTATATCTTTTTCCAATAAATCCTCAAGGTTTCTGAATAAATCAAGTGTTTTTTCAGTATTAGAAGGAATATTCTCAACTTCATTCAGGATATTAACAGCTCTCTGTCTATCTAACCTAGATGTATATTCACCAGAAATGCTGTTGTTTAAAAAGAAAGATAATCCCTTCATTATCCATTCCCCAGTTTTGCATAACAAGCACTGTTATAGAAATACACTTTTTACCTCTGTGATTACCTTGTATCCATTCCTCTGCAAACTGCCCCCTTATTTCAGTTCTTTTGACAGACTTGCATTTTAGCCAATCAGTGCTCACTCCAGGGTAACTTCACGTGCATGAGCTCAATGTTATCTATATGAAACACATGAACTAATGGCCTCTAGTGGTCAAAATGCATTTAGATTAGAGGCAGTCTTCAAGGTCTAAAAATTAGCATATGAACCTCCTAGGTTTAGCTTTCAAATAAGAATACCAAAAGAACAAAGCAAAATTGGTGATAAAAGTCAATTGGAAAGCTGTTTGAAATTTCCTTCCCTATTTAAATCATGAAAGTTTTTTTGTAATTGACTGTCCCTTTAAAGATATTGAGAATATCGCAGAAGAAAAAACAAAAATAATGCATTACAATTTATTTAATAAACAATTTAAAGTCATTTGTTGGTGTACTTGTCTCAGCAGTTGCCAACCAATAAATGTTGTATACGTCTTGTAATTATGAACATTAAAAATTTATATTTAATCCTTTGTTCAGATTAGCTATCTTTATACACACAATGACTATATTTACATAGTAAATATCGTATTACTTATGGCCAATCTAACGCCTAGATTTAGAGTTTGGCGGTAGCCGTCAAAACCAGCGTTAGAGGCTCCTAACGCTGGTTTTTACCGCCCCCTGGTATTTGGAGTCAGTCAGGAAAGGGTCTAACGCTCACTTTGCAGCCGTGACTTTTCCATACCGCAGATCGCCTTACATCAATTGCGTATCCTATCTTTTCAATGGGATCTTTCTAACGCTGGTATTTAGAGTCTTGGCTGAAGTGAGCGTTAGAAATCTAACGACAAAACTCCAGCCGCAGAAAAAAGTCAGGAGTTAAGAGCTTTCTGGGCTAACGCCGGTTCATAAAGCTCTTAACTACTGTGCTCTAAAGTACACTAACACCCATAAACTACCTATGTACCCCTAAACCGAGGTCCCCCCACATCGCCGCCACTCTATTAAAATTTTTAACCCCTAATCTGCCAACCGCACACCGCCGCCACCTACGTTATCCCTATGTACCCCTAATCTGCTGCCCCTAATACCGCTGACACCGACATAATATTTATTAACCCCTAATCTGCCACCCCCAACGTCGCCACCACCTACCTACACTTATTAACCCCTAATCTGCTGACTGGACCTCACCGCTACTATAATAAATGTATTAATCCCTAATCCGCCTCACTCCCGCCTCAATAACCCTATAATAAATAGTATTAACCCCTAATCTTCCCTCCCTAACATCGCCGACATCTAACTTCAAGCATTAACCCCTAATCTGCCGACCGGACCTCACCGCTACTCTAATAAATATTTTAACCCCTAAAGCTAATTCTAACCCTAACCCTAACACCCCCCCTAAATTAAATATAATTTAAATCTAACGAAATAAATTAACTCTTATTAAATAAATTATTCCTATTTAAAGCTAAATACTTACCTGTAAAATAAACCCTAATATAGCTACAATATAAATTATAATTATATTGTAGCTATTTTAGGATTAATATTTATTTTACAGGCAACTTTGTATTTATTTTAACCAGGTACAATAGCTTTTAAATAGTTAAGAACGATTTAATAGTTACCTAGTTAAAATAATTACAAAATTACCTGTAAAATAAATCCTAACCTAAGTTACAATTAAACCTAACACTACACTATCAATAAATTAATTAAATAAAATACCTACAATTATCTACAATTAAACCTAACACTACACTATCAATAAATTAATTAAATACAATACCTACAAATAAATACAATTAAATAAACTAACTAAAGTACAAAAAATAAAAAAGAACTAAGTTACAAAAAATAAAAAAATATAACCTATAAAAACTATAACCTTTTCTAATGAACTTCTCATCCAGCAGAGAAGCCTCATTCTCAAAATCTTTTAGGTTTGTGCAATTACGTCTAAGTCGAACATACTGACTGGTTGGAATATTATTCTTCCAGCTGTTTAAATGACTACTCTGGGCATCTATAAAGCTATTCTTGTCTACTGTTTTCCTAAAATTCTTAACCGATACTTTGTTATTGATGTCATCTACAAAAAGAATAATATCCAAAAATTCAATACTTTTAGTTGAACTATTTCCAGTGAATTTGAGGTTATAACCATTTTGGTTTATGTAATTAGTAAACTCTGATAGAGTATCTTCTGTCCCTTTCCATAGCACAATTACGTCGTCTATGTACCTAAAGTACTCTAGAATATTACTCCTAAATGGGTTGTTATTCCATATCATATTTATCTCAAAGTTGTCCATAGAAAGGTTTGCATACGATGGGGCAAATGTCGTCCCCATCGCAGTCCCTTTTAGCTGTAGATAAAATTTATCCAAAAATTCAAAATAATTATGGGACCAAATAAATGATATAGATTCCAGTATGAATCTTAAATGCAATTCTGGAATATCAAACCCACTAAATGCTTGTTCAACAGCTCTAAGACCTTTACGGCTAGATTTGGAGTTTGGCGGTAAAAGGGCTGTTAACGCTCCGCGGGTTTTTTTCTGGCCGCACCATAAATTTAACTCTGGTATCGAGAGTTCAAACAAATGCTGCGTTAGGCTCCAAAAAAGGAGCGTAGAGCATTTTTACCGCAAATACAACTCTCGATACCAGAGTTGCTTACGGACGCGGCCGGCCTCAAAAACGTGCTCGTGCACGATTCTCCCATAGGAAACAATGGGGCTGTTTGAGCTGAAAAAAAACCTAACACCTGCAAAAAAGCAGCGTTCAGCTCCTAACGCAGCCCCATTGTTTCCTATGGGGAAACACTTCCTACGTCTGCACCTAACACTCTAACATGTACCCCGAGTCTAAACACCCCTAACCTTACACTTATTAACCCCTAATCTGCCGCCCCCGCTATCGCTGACCCCTGCATTACACTTTTAACCCCTAATCTGCCGCTCCGTAAACCGCCGCCACCTACGTTATCCCTATGTACCCCTAATCTTCTGCCCTAACATCGCCGACCCCTATGTTATATTTATTAACCCCTAATCTGCCCCCCACAACGTCGCCGACACCTACCTACACTTATTAACCCCTAATCTGCCGACCGGACCTGAGCGCTACTATAATAAAGTTATTAACCCCTAATCCGCCTCACTAACCCTATCATAAATAGTATTAACCCCTAATCTGCCCTCCCTAACATCGCCGACACCTACCTTCAATTATTAACCCCTAATCTGCCGACCGGAGCTCACCGCTATTCTAATAAATGTATTAACCCCTAAAGCTAAGTCTAACCCTAACACTAACACCCCCCTAAGTTAAATATAATTTTTATCTAACGAAATAAATTAACTCTTATTAAATAAATGATTCCTATTTAAAGCTAAATACTTACCTGTAAAATAAATCCTAATATAGCTACAATATAAATTACATTTATATTATAGCTATTTTAGGATTAATATTTATTTTACAGGTAACTTTGTATTTATTTTAACCAGGTACAATAGCTATTAAATAGTTAAGAACTATTTAATAGTTACCTAGTTAAAATAATTACAAATTTACCTGTAAAATAAATCCTAACCTAAGTTATAATTAAACCTAACACTACCCTATCAATAAAATAATTAAATAAACCACCTACAATTACCTACAATTAACCTAACACTACACTATCAATAAATTAATTAAACACAATTGCTACAAATAAATACAATTAAATAAACTATCTAAAGTACAAAAAATAAAAAAGAACTAAGTTACAGAAAATAAAAAAATATTTACAAACATAAGAAAAATATTACAACAATTTTAAACTAATTACACCTACTCTAAGCCCCCTAATAAAATAACAAAGACCCCCAAAATAAAAAATTCCCTACCCTATTCTAAAATACAAAAATTACAAGCTCTTTTACCTTACCAGCCCTGAACAGGGCCCTTTGCGGGGCATGCCCCAAGAATTTCAGCTCTTTTGCCTGTAAAAAAAAACATACAATACCCCCCCCCCAACATTACAACCCACCACCCACATACCCCTAATCTAACCCAAACCCCCCTTAAATAAACCTAACACTAAGCCCCTGATGATCTTCCTACCTTGTCTTCACCATGCCAGGTTCACCGATCCGTCCTGGCTCCAAGATCTTCATCCAACCCAAGCGGGGGTTGGCGATCCATAATCCGGTGCTCCAAAGTCTTCCTCCTATCCGGCAAGAAGAGGACATCCGGACCGGCAAACATCTTCTCCAAGCGGCATCTTCTATGTTCTTCCATCCGATGACGACCGGCTCCATCTTGAAGACCTCCAGCGCGGATCCATCCTCTTCTTCCGACGACTAGACGACGAATGACGGTTCCTTTAAGGGACGTCATCCAAGATGGCGTCCCTCGAATTCCGATTGGCTGATAGGATTCTATCAGCCAATCGGAATTAAGGTAGGAATTTTCTGATTGGCTGATGGAATCAGCCAATCAGAATCAAGTTCAATCCGATTGGCTGATCCAATCAGCCAATCAGATTGAGCTCGCATTCTATTGGCTGATCGGAACAGCCAATAGAATGCGAGCTCAATCTGATTGGCTGATTGGATCAGCCAATCGGATTGAACTTGATTCTGATTGGCTGATTCCATCAGCCAATCAGAAAATTCCTACCTTAATTCCGATTGGCTGATAGAATCCTATCAGCCAATCGGAATTCGAGGGACGCCATCTTGGATGACGTCCCTTAAAGGAACCGTCATTCGTCGTCTAGTCGTCGGAAGAAGAGGATGAATCCGCGCTGGAGGTCTTCAAGATGGAGCCGGTCGTCATCGGATGGAAGAACATAGAAGATGCCGCTTGGAGAAGATGTTTGCCGGTCCGGATGTCCTCTTCTTGCCGGATAGGAGGAAGACTTTGGAGCACCGGATTATGGATCGCCAACCCCCGCTTGGGTTGGATGAAGATCTTGGAGCCAGGACGGATCGGTGAACCTGGCATGGTGAAGACAAGGTAGGAAGATCATCAGGGGCTTTGTGTTAGGTTTATTTATGGGGGGTTTGGGTTAGATTAGGGGTATGTGGGTGGTGGGTTGTAATGTTGGGGGGGGGGGTATTGTATGTTTTTTTTTACAGGCAAAAGAGCTGAAATTCTTGGGGCATGCCCCGCAAAGGGCCCTGTTCAGGGCTGGTAAGGTAAAAGAGCTTGTAATTTTTGTATTTTAGAATAGGGTAGGGAATTTTTTATTTTGGGGGTCTTTGTTATTTTATTAGGGGGCTTAGAGTAGGTGTAATTAGTTTAAAATTGTTGTAATATTTTTCTTATGTTTGTAAATATTTTTTTATTTTCTGTAACTTAGTTCTTTTTTATTTTTTGTACTTTAGATAGTTTATTTAATTGTATTTATTTGTAGCAATTGTGTTTAATTAATTTATTGATAGTGTAGTGTTAGGTTAATTGTAGGTAATTGTAGGTAGTTTATTTAATTATTTTATTGATAGGGTAGTGTTAGGTTTAATTATAACTTAGGTTAGGATTTATTTTACAGGTAAATTTGTAATTATTTTAACTAGGTAACTATTAAATAGTTCTTAACTATTTAATAGCTATTGTACCTGGTTAAAATAAATACAAAGTTACCTGTAAAATAAATATTAATCCTAAAATAGCTATAATATAAATGTAATTTATATTGTAGCTATATTAGGATTTATTTTACAGGTAAGTATTTAGCTTTAAATAGGAATCATTTATTTAATAAGAGTTAATTTATTTCGTTAGATAAAAATTATATTTAACTTAGGGGGGTGTTAGTGTTAGGGTTAGACTTAGCTTTAGGGGTTAATACATTTATTAGAATAGCGGTGAGCTCCGGTCGGCAGATTAGGGGTTAATAATTGAAGGTAGGTGTCGGCGATGTTAGGGAGGGCAGATTAGGGGTTAATACTATTTATGATAGGGTTAGTGAGGCGGATTAGGGGTTAATAACTTTATTATAGTAGCGCTCAGGTCCGCTCGGCAGATTAGGGGTTAATAAGTGTAGGCAGGTGTCGGCGACGTTGTGGGGGGCAGATTAGGGGTTAATAAATATAACATAGGGGTCGGCGATGTTAGGGGCAGAAGATTAGGGGTACATAGGGATAACGTAGGTGGCGGCGATTTGCGGTCGGAAGATTAGGGGTTAATTATTTTAAGTAGCTTGCGGCGACGTTGTGTGGGGCAAGTTAGGGGTTAATAAATATAATATAGGGGTCGGCGGGGTTAGGGGCAGCAGATTAGGGGTACATAAGTATAACGTAGGTGGCGGTCGGCAGATTAGGGGTTAAAAATTTTAATCGAGTGGCGGCGATGTGGGGGGACCTCGGTTTAGGGGTACATAGGTAGTTTATGGGTGTTAGTGTAGTTTAGGGTACAGTAGTTAAGAGCTTTATAAACCGGCGTTAGCCAGAAAGCTCTTAACTCCTGCTTTTTTCAGGCGGCTGGAATCTTGTCGTTAGAGCTCTAACGCTCACTGCAGAAACGACTCTAAATACCAGCGTTAGAAAGATCCCATTGAAAAGATAGGCTACGCAAATGGCGTAGGGGGATCTGCGGTATGGAAAAGTCGCGGCTGAAAAGTGAGCGTTAGACCCTTTAATCACTGACTCCAAATACCAGCGGGCGGCCAAAACCAGCGTTAGGAGCCTCTAACGCTGGTTTTGACGGCTACCGCCGAACTCTAAATCTAGGCCTTAGTATGGGGGATAACCATATATAGCGATGAAACATCAAAGGTTGCCCACCTCAAATCATCTCCCCAAACTTGCCCCTCAAAAACTCTAATTGTCTCTGCCGTATCTTTGAGATAAGCTTTAGTCTTTACTACAAGGGGTTGTAGCTAATGATCTACATATTTGGACAGGTTGTGGCATAACGAGCCAATACCGGAAATGATGGGGCATCCAGGGGGATTAATTAGATCCTTATGGATTTTGGGGAGATGGTAAAAGGTGGACACCTTAGGATCCCTGTTTTATAAAGTTAAATTCATCTTGAGTGAGGACACCTTGTTCCTTAGCTCTCCCCAAAAGAGAAACTTTTGAGAAACTTATAGTAGGATTAAAAGACAAACATTTATACGTGTCAAGATCACCTAGAATGTTCTGGGCTTCCCTGATGTATGCCTCATGGTTCTGGATCACCAGGCCTCCGCCTTTATCAGCAGCCCTGATGACCACATTTTTGTTAGTTTTTAGGGAATTTAATGCTGCTCTCTCCCTCCTTGTGAGGTTATCATTATATTTATTTACATTACATTTAATTAATTCTATCTCAAGGTCCTTACAAACCATTCTATTAAATAATGATAGCTGCTCTCCTTGCATATGATGGGGATAGAAACGTGATTTGCCTTTAAAATTGGTGTGCCTAATTTGGGGTTCCTCCTCATATAGCGAATAATCCAGTGAATCAATATCAATAGTTGTTGCAGGGGTATTAACAATTCCATCACTATTTAGGTTCTCATTTTCCAAATTCTTCAATATCCCAAGTGTTTCAATATCCTTGCCCTCAAGGTAGTTATTAGTATTGGGTTTGCTAAGGCTACTCATATCTTTGACAAAATATCCTTTTAATGTCATCTTTCTGATGTATTTTTGGATGTCCATATAAACTTCAAACTTATTTGGTTTGGACTTAGGGGCAAAATTTAAACCCTTGCCAAAAAGTCTAATGTCATCATTCGACAAAACTGCATCAGAGAGATTAACAATATCTTTTTTCAGTAATTCTAATTCATCCTTCTTTTGTTCCCTCCTCCTGATTCTGGTTCCTCCTCTTGCCCCTCATCTCGTTCTAGTGCTCTTTTTTGGGGTCTTTCTCTTAAATCCCATCTTAATCTCCTCTCTCTTACCCAGGGTACAAAATTGTCCCTGTGATGGTTTACCTGATCCCTGTCTAAAAAATGGGTTTGGGTGGGGGATTTTGGTTTTGCCCCCAATCTATTCCAAACCGATCCTTTAGGTGTAATGGGGGTATTGGGGTCATTTAAAACCTCATATCTGTTGTTACTATGAAAGTTATCTCTATGGTGATGGGGGGAATTTGCGCAATAATTAGAGTTGGTTCCATTATGTCTATTCAAAGAGGGATAATGGGTAATTTTCCCTCTATCTGTCTGTCTAAAGCTAGAGGTGTTTTCTCTTCTAGGGTAACCTTGTTCCCTATTGGAAGGCCGCCAGGATAAATTCTGCTGGCTGTTGTTTGAATAATCATTCTGATTAGAATGAGCAGTGTCTTTTCTCCAATTATGTTCTCTATTTCTTTCATAAGGATTGTAATTGGTTTTGGTATGAGACAAGTTAGGATTCTTGTTGTTATAATAATTTTTATTTCTAATACCAGAGGGTGTTTTCTGAGAGTTAAATTTCCGGTTCTCCCAAGTCTGACCTTTTTTCTACTGAGTTGCCATACTCAAAAGGGGCTTCAAAAGGTTCACTGATGTTCTCATCTTAAGTTTTGTTATAAGTATGGACCATCTCATCTTTATAATCTTTAATATCCCTTGCTAATTTTTTCTGTTTTTTCTGTTTCAAATCTTTTTCATATTTAGTGATTCTATTCTGAATGTTGGTATTAAGAGTCTTCCATTCCTCAATTTCTTTTGTTGTATTTTATCTATTGCCAATGTTATTTTCTCTTCTAAATCTTTCAATCTATACTCTCTGTATTCAATCAGAATATTAAGGAGAGTGATAGAACAATTATGGAAGGCTTTATACCAATCTAGTGCAAACTCAACTTCATCTAGTTTAAATAGGGGTTTCTTATAAAATCTGAGACCACGGGGAATGACGTTATGTAATATATAATTATCAAGAAGTAGTAAATCCTGCCATTCCCGTATATCTTTTTCCAATAAATCCTCAAGGTTTCTGAATAAATCAAGTGTTTTTTCAGTATTAGAAGGAATATTCTCAACTTCATTCAGGATATTAACAGCTCTCTGTCTATCTAACCTAGATGTATATTCACCAGAAATGCTGTTGTTTAAAAAGAAAGATAATCCCTTCATTATCCATTCCCCAGTTTTGCATAACAAGCACTGTTATAGAAATACACTTTTTACCTCTGTGATTACCTTGTATCCATTCCTCTGCAAACTGCCCCCTTATTTCAGTTCTTTTGACAGACTTGCATTTTAGCCAATCAGTGCTCACTCCAGGGTAACTTCACGTGCATGAGCTCAATGTTATCTATATGAAACACATGAACTAATGGCCTCTAGTGGTCAAAATGCATTTAGATTAGAGGCAGTCTTCAAGGTCTAAAAATTAGCATATGAACCTCCTAGGTTTAGCTTTCAAATAAGAATACCAAAAGAACAAAGCAAAATTGGTGATAAAAGTCAATTGGAAAGCTGTTTGAAATTTCCTTCCCTATTTAAATCATGAAAGTTTTTTTGTAATTGACTGTCCCTTTAAAGATATTGAGAATATCGCAGAAGAAAAAACAAAAATAATGCATTACAATTTATTTAATAAACAATTTAAAGTCATTTGTTGGTGTACTTGTCTCAGCAGTTGCCAACCAATAAATGTTGTATACGTCTTGTAATTATGAACATTAAAAATTTATATTTAATCCTTTGTTCAGATTAGCTATCTTTATACACACAATGACTATATTTACATAGTAAATATCGTATTACTTATGGCCAATCTAACGCCTAGATTTAGAGTTTGGCGGTAGCCGTCAAAACCAGCGTTAGAGGCTCCTAACGCTGGTTTTTACCGCCCCCTGGTATTTGGAGTCAGTCAGGAAAGGGTCTAACGCTCACTTTGCAGCCGTGACTTTTCCATACCGCAGATCGCCTTACATCAATTGCGTATCCTATCTTTTCAATGGGATCTTTCTAACGCTGGTATTTAGAGTCTTGGCTGAAGTGAGCGTTAGAAATCTAACGACAAAACTCCAGCCGCAGAAAAAAGTCAGGAGTTAAGAGCTTTCTGGGCTAACGCCGGTTCATAAAGCTCTTAACTACTGTGCTCTAAAGTACACTAACACCCATAAACTACCTATGTACCCCTAAACCGAGGTCCCCCCACATCGCCGCCACTCTATTAAAATTTTTAACCCCTAATCTGCCAACCGCACACCGCCGCCACCTACGTTATCCCTATGTACCCCTAATCTGCTGCCCCTAATACCGCTGACACCGACATAATATTTATTAACCCCTAATCTGCCACCCCCAACGTCGCCACCACCTACCTACACTTATTAACCCCTAATCTGCTGACTGGACCTCACCGCTACTATAATAAATGTATTAATCCCTAATCCGCCTCACTCCCGCCTCAATAACCCTATAATAAATAGTATTAACCCCTAATCTTCCCTCCCTAACATCGCCGACATCTAACTTCAAGCATTAACCCCTAATCTGCCGACCGGACCTCACCGCTACTCTAATAAATATTTTAACCCCTAAAGCTAATTCTAACCCTAACACCCCCCCTAAATTAAATATAATTTAAATCTAACGAAATAAATTAACTCTTATTAAATAAATTATTCCTATTTAAAGCTAAATACTTACCTGTAAAATAAACCCTAATATAGCTACAATATAAATTATAATTATATTGTAGCTATTTTAGGATTAATATTTATTTTACAGGCAACTTTGTATTTATTTTAACCAGGTACAATAGCTTTTAAATAGTTAAGAACAATTTAATAGTTACCTAGTTAAAATAATTACAAAATTACCTGTAAAATAAATCCTAACCTAAGTTACAATTAAACCTAACACTACACTATCAATAAATTAATTAAATAAAATACCTACAATTATCTACAATTAAACCTAACACTACACTATCAATAAATTAATTAAATACAATACCTACAAATAAATACAATTAAATAAACTAACTAAAGTACAAAAAATAAAAAAGAACTAAGTTACAAAAAATAAAAAAATATTTACAAACATTAGAAAAATATTACAACAATTTTAAACTAATTACACCTACTCTAAGCCCCCTAATAAAATAACAAAGACCCCAAAAATAAAAAAAATGCCCTACCCTATTCTAAAATTAAAATAGAAAAGCTCTTTTACCTTACCAGCCCTTAAAAGGGCCCTTTGCGGGGCATGCCCCAAAGAATTCAGCTCTTTTGCCTGTAAAAAAAACATACAATACCCCCCCCAACATTACAACCCACCACCCACATACCCCTAATCTAACCCAAACCCCCCTTAAATAAACCTAACACTAAGCCCCTGAAGATCTCCCTACCTTGTCTTCACCACACCGGGTCCCGATCTGTCCAGAAGAGCCTCCGATGTCTTGATCCAAGCCCAAGCGGGGGGCTGAAGTCATCCATCCTCCGGCTGAAGTCTTGATCCAAGCGGGGCAGAAGAGGACATCCGGACCAGCAAACATTTTCATCCAAGCCGCATCTTCTATGTTCTTCAATCCGATGACGACCGGCTGATCTTCAAGACCTCCAGCGCGGATCCATCCTCTTCTTCCGACGACTAGACGACGAATGAAGGTTCCTTTAAGGGACGTCATCCAAGATGGCGTCCCTCAAATTCCGATTGGCTGATAGGATTCTATCAGCCAATCGGAATTAAGGTAGGAAAATTCTGATTGGCTGATGGAATCAGCCAATCAGATTCAAGTTCAATCCGATTGGCTGATCCGATCAGCCAATCAGATTGAGCTCGCATTCTATTGGCTGTTCCGATCAGCCAATAGAATGCAAGCTCAATCTGATTGGCTGTAAAAAATATGCAGGTGTCAGTGATAGCGGGGGCGGCAGATTAGGGGTTAATAAGTGTAAGGTTAGGGGTGTTTAGACTCGGGGTACATGTTAGAGTGTTAGGTGCAGACTTAGGAAGTGTTTCCCCATAGGAAACAATGGGGCTGCGTTAGGAGCTTAAAGCTGCTTTTTTGCAGGTGTTAGATTTTTTTTCAGCTCAAACTGCCCCATTGTTTCCTATGGGGGAATCGTGCACGAGCACGTTTTTTAAGCTGGCCGCATCCGTAAGCACCGCTGGTATCAAGAGTTGCAGTGGCGGTAAATTATGCTCTACGCTTCTTTTTTGGAGCCTAACGCACTGAAAACGCAGCCATTCTGTGAACTCTAAATACCAGCGGTATTTAAAGGTGTGGTGAAAAAAAAGCATGCGTTAGCTACGCGGGTCGTTACCGACAAAACTAAATCTAGCCGTAAGTATGTCTATGCTGTTACAATTATTCTATACAAAGCCAGTTATAAAGATATTTCTATATATTAACCTTACTCACAATGAATCGCTTATTAAAATACCGCAAATGAGAATACAAGAACAGTCTATAATTAGCCAACAATTTTTAGTCCAATGCCGAAATATGGACTGCTAACTTAACAATATAACAAGATACTTCACACACATCTTACTGAATCTCAATAAATCTAAGAGAACTTTCAGAAAAGTATAATTAAACTATTTCGCCCACAAATGGTTCTATATAACTTCAATTAAAACACTAGAAATTGTATATTATTAATGCAACAGCCAATTTATATGCAATTTCTAAGAGATTTCATAATAAGTAAGACTGACTTATAAATACCAAAATACAAATTATTCCTAGCAATAAAATAACTTAGCATCAATATAATTGTTTCTTTTTTTTTTAAATTATATTTATTATACGTAGCCAAAGAAGCATTAATAGCTCAAAATAAATTGCGTCACGCAGGACCAACATGTACATATGTCATTACAGTATCAGTATAAACAAGAAAAATGAAACAAAAAGAGCAATTAAATAATCACTGACACAGAGCGGGATATGCATAACTTAAAATAAAACACACATGTTTTCATCCTTAGTCCTGAAAGTGATTTATGTGACTACATAACGCATGAAAATTTTGCCTATTTTTTTTTTTTTTCTTTTTTCCACAGGTTATAGAAATGAACCGGGATCAAACATAAAAGATAGAGGGGAGAGAAAGAGAGAGAAAAAAAGGGGGAAGGCAAAGAAAAAAAGGAAGGGAGGTCGGGCAGGGTTCCGCTAGTGGTAGGAGCTGGACCCCTGCAAGGAATACATTATACTATACCTTCTAGGTATCTCTATAATTCCTGATCCAAGTATGGGAGAATACCTCTAGTATCACCAATTCGGCAAAGCTGATAGAGGAGAGAAATGGAGACAAGATCTGCTTCTGAACTAGAATCAAATATGACTTAATTATAGGGGCCCACCCAGTCAGGAATTTTTTAATTCTATTCTCCTTAACCTACTGTAAATGGAAAGATTCATATATAATTTGCACTTGAATTCTCTTTAATATTAGCGCCAGACTAGGTGCACTTTTAGCAGTCCAGTTTTTAAATATATTATATCTAACTATAAGTATAACAGTGTTTACAATTCGCTTATAAGGACTAGCTCTAAAGTTGGGCACTAAGAAAACAATGTCTTCCAGAGAAAAGGAGAGCATCACATTAAGAACTCTGCTAATCCAAAATTGGATTTTAAGCCAAAGCTGTTGTATTCTAGGGCAAAACCAAAGCATGTGAGGAAGATCTGCTCTGGGACTAGAACACCTGGGGCATAATGGTAATTACTAAATTAATAAAATTTGGATAACTTAATCAGAGTTAAATAGAAAATCATTAATTAATTTCAGATTCTTTCCAGCTAACAGATATGAGATACTTGGCAACATAGAACAGACTACATGAAATCCTATCTGAATCCATTGTAGGGATAATGGGAACCCAAAGATCACAGAGTTTGTTTATAGCTAGGATGCTTTGTTTAGTAAGCATAATATCGTAGATAAGGGAAATTGAAGCATCACCTGCTCTAAATTTCTGGATACAAATCTTAACCTCGCTCCACTTAGCCGGAGAAGAACCATACCATTTCTGCGAACAAATATCATGTCGAATCTGAAAATACGCAAAGTGGTTTCGAGGAGGAAGAGCAAAAAGTTGAAAGATAGTCTCACAAGAAAGTATCTGAGAATCCAAATTAAGTAATTAATAGATGTCTTTGAGACCACTATCCTGCCATTCCAAAAACGTCTTCTGATCTAGCCCTGGGGGGGGGGGGGAATAGGATTACCCCTAATAGGTAAGAATTCGGAAAATGAAAAGTCTATTTTTAACACCTGACAGAGTTTATACCATGCACATATTATATTTTTAAATGAGCGTAGAATAGTGACATTTGAGGGGAGATTATGAGATGGACAATGCAAGAGGGCCTTTGAAGACCAAGGAGCCACAAAATATTGTTCCATGTCATAAGAAGTAACAAGATTGGATTGGGCAATCCAATCAAATGCTAATTTCAGCAAGGTTGCCCAGTTGTAAAGTTTGATATTAAGAAGGGCCAGACCAGCTGCAGGATATTTATGAGACAGTCTAATAAGTGATATATGATTTTTTGGATTTTCATATAAATTTAGAAAACCAGGAGGCCATCTTACATAAATCTTTATTTAATATAAAGAGCAGCAGAGTTTGTAACAGGTATAGAATTCATGGAAAAATTATAGTTTTAATAAGATTAATGGACGCTGTAATAGATAAAGGAAAAGCAGCCCAAAGTTCTAAATGTTCTTTGATTTTTTGAAAAAGATGTATAAAGTTGTCCTGGTACAAGTATTTTGGGTCTTTATGTATTTCGAGACCTAGATATTTAATAACATTAACTATCCGGAACTTAGTTATAATATGTTTGAAATCTTTTTTTATCAAGCCACATAACTTCACTCTTTTCCTTATTAACTTCATATCCTGCAAAAGAACTAAACTCTTCTAAAACTTGAACTACCTTGGGAATAGTAGAGGCTGTATCCTGCATAAATATTAACATGTCATCTGCATAGAGTAATAACTTCAGACTTTGTGTACCAACTGGTATCCCCCTTAACACCTCTCTTAGCCTGACTGCCAAAGACTCTAATGCAATGTTGAATAAAAGGGGAGAAAGGGGACAACCCTGTCTTGTGCCCCACTGTAAGAGAACTTGAGGTGACAACGTGCGGTTAATCAGAAGAAATGAAATGGAGTTCCGATAAATTTTCATGATTAATTTAACAAAATTATCCTTAAAGCCCAATTTAGAAAGTGATAGGAAAAGATGAGTCCAAGATTTGCTATCAAAAGCTTTAACGGCATCCAAAGTCAGGATCGCTATATCTTTAAACTCACTGTTCTCCTTAAGTTGATCACAGTTCCATATATAGTCCACCAAAGTAATTAATTTGCAAATATTTTGGAAGGGTTCCACGCCATCATAAAGCCAGCCTGATCAGGGTAGATATGTTTATCCAGACAGCAAACAAGTCTGGAAGACATAACTGAGGCCAAAATTTTATAATCAGAATTAAGTACTAAAATGGGTCTATAAAATGCTGGATCTGCAGGGTCTTTGCCTTTTTTTAAAATTAAGGAAATATTTGCAGAAGAAGAGAGTCGAGATAGGCTTATCTGAAGAGAGATAGTTATTAAAAAGATTTACCAAGATAGGAATTATCTCTTCAGCTAGAGTTTTATAGTATTCTGCGGGAAACCCATCCGGGCCTGCTTCTTTATTAATTTTAGATAAATCAATAGCTTTAGCAACCTCTTCAGCTCTAATCGGAGCATTCCGGGACTCTAGGTCCTCTTTTCGAATGCTGGGTAACGTAATCTTTGACCAGAAAATCTCTTGATTGCTACCATTGGCCGGATCCTCCGCATATAATTGCTGATAATATCTAAAGAAGACATTACAAATATTATCCGTATCGGTATATCGATTATCGCCATCCTGAATGGCAGAGATAATATTCATCCTTTTCCTGGTCTTAACCAGTCTAGCAAGATTTTTCGCTGAACAGCCATGGGAGCTCTTGAACTGTAACTTCATTTTAGTCTCTTCTTCATGATGTTTTTGAAAAAAAAAAAAAATCTCTCTCCTTCCTCATCTCTAAATATTTAGACCAGTTGTAGGCAGAGCGGTCCCTATAGTAATTTTTGTAAGCGTTCTTAACTTGATTAGTTAATTGATGTTCCCGGGCCCTTTTCTTCTTATTTATTACAACAAAGTATGCCTTAATTTCACCACGTAGAACAGCTTTAGATGCCTCCCAAAAGGTTTAAATTTTATGAAAATATTCAATATTAACTTGACTATAATCCTTCCATTTTTGTTTCAGCCATAATACGAACGTTGGATTATTAATGGGATAGCGAGGAAAAACAAATAGAGGCCCTTTCACATTAGACCTATCCTGACAATACAGTCCCAAAGAAATAATTCCATGATCCGAAATGACAATCTCCCCAATTCCTGCCTCTGATTTACAAATGGACAGAACTTCCGAAATAAAAAACAAATCTATCCGAGAAAAGGTTCTGTGAGCTTTAGACTCACAGGAAAAGCACCGAGTGTCCGGGTTTAAACTGCGCCAAATATCCAAAACCTGCAGTTTCTGGCAGAAACCAGAAAAATATTTTTGTGAAAAACAGTCCAGATCAGGGCAAATAGTCATATTAAAATCACCCCCCAGTATAAGTTTCTCTTTGATAAACGGAAATAGTTTGATTTTAATATTCTCCCAAAACTCGATCTTAAATTTGTTAGACCCGTAAATATTACAGAGAATTAATTTTAATATTATTTATAGAGATTTGCAAAATAATAAATCTGGAAGCCGAATCCATCTCTGTATATAAAATGTTATAATGTAGGGATTTGTTAATTAAGATAGCAACGCCACACTTTCTCCTTATTGATTCTGTGGCAATTATACACTACTTGTATACTTGAGGCAAGCAGAATCAATATAATAGATACCAGCCATCTTCTAACCACTCTAACTACTCCTATCCCCCCACACAGCTAGGTACTAGCAACTATCCCTACCCATCTACACAATATGGGGCTAATAACTATTCTTGCCCTTCTACACAACAGGCTATAAATGGTGGCCAATAAAGAGATGATGAATTAGTACAGCTGGAACAGGTTTTTCAGATAGGCCAACATCAGAGGGATGGGGGGGGGGGCACGAACACACAAATACCCCAGCAAGGAAGATACCCGCTAAGACAGACCCGAGCCCCGTCCAAATATGTACCGTCCTAAACTTATCCAGCCATATCTTGACCATTGATGAGAATAGAGTATTATCGTATGGCCTGGGTTTTGTCCCCACAGTGAATTTTAACTTGTTTAAAACCATGTTGGATCTCAACAAATTTGTTCGCAATATCACTTTGCGGAAACACTTTGGAGATACTAACCAGGACCATACATTGACAACATGTGAACAGTCTGTCCCTAACGCCTTGTCTAATGAATTAAATTTTATGGAGACATGTGACCTGATTGCTCTGGGTGAGTTGGAGAGAGAGGGACTTACAGCAGCTGATGCGGTGAATAATGATACTATCAAAAGATACCATAACCCCTCTACCTTCTACCCAATACAGAGCAGAGGCAACATCATTGAAACTTTATATAAACGAGTAGAAACTGACTTGAGACAATTGTCCTTAACTGGAATGACGAGTACTAATAATCTTACCCGAAAGGAACGCTTAGCCCTCAAATCGCTTGAACAGAATGATAAACTAGTGATCAAACAGGCGGATAAGGGGGGCTCAGTGGTAGTGATGGATAGGACAAACTACATCAGGGAGGCCCTGAGACAATTGGAAGACAAAGATAATTATGAACACCTCAAACAAAACCCTACAAATAAATTCCAACTTGAGCTATTGCACCTTCTGGATGGAGCAGTAGAGGATGGTCTAATTGATTTGGAAACATCCAAGTATTTATATGTTGAACATCCAGTGATCCCTCTATTTCACCATCTACTGAAGGTGCACAAGACCATAGATAATGTACAGGGAAGACCTATAGTCAATGGCATTGGTTCAATGTTGGAACACCTTTCCGAGTGGCTGGATGGTATATTGCAGCCCTTGGTTAAGGCCCTTCCCAGCTACACTAGGGACTCCAAACAGGTGCTGAACAAGGTGGAGCACTTGAGGTGGTTACCGGATTGTGGTTGGCTCACTGTGGATGTGGTCTCACTTTACTCCTCCATACCCCATGTTTGGGGCCTAAAAGCAGTGGCTTATTTTTTGGAGATTGGGACCATGCACAGTGAGCCATTCAGGACATTTGTCTTAGAGGTGACCAATTTTCTCTTGTCACATAACTATTTTCAGTTTGAGGGGGAATTCTATCTGCAGAGATGCGGGACCGCCATGGGTGCCATATTTGCGCCCACTTACGCCAACCTATTCATGGGTTGGTGGGAGCGGTCCAGCATCTTTGCAGATGGGAACCCCTTCAGGCCTGCCATTATGTTGTACCTCCTCTATATAGATGACTTGTTGTTCGTCTGGAGGGGTGATAACGAGCAGGCGAGACGTTTCGTGGACTTTCTGGGGACTAATGATGTGAACCTGCGTTTTACATTTGAATATAATAAGACTGTGGTGCATTATTTGGACTTGGAACTCAAGGGATGGCCATCAGGTAGAGTCACCTCAGAAGTCTACAGAAAGCCAATAACAGGAAACATTCTCCTACATGCTAGGAGCTGTCATCCAAAGCAAATGCCATATTCTGTTGCTAAGGGGCAATTTGTAAGGTTGAAACGCAATTGTACTCTGCCCCTTAGCTATGAGAAGCATGCAGATGATTTGGAATCACGCCTACTACAGAGAGGCTACAACAAAAAGGTGATTAAAAGGGCTAGATATGAAGTGAGTTCCCTATCTAGGAAACAACTGTTAAGTGACAGAGTCCTCCCCCCCAAAAGGGAACAAAGTAGCACATTAACTTTTGTCACGGACTATTCTGCCCAGTATGGGGAAATCTGTGACATAGTTAAAAATCATTTCCGCCTACTAGTAGCGGATGATGCCCTTACAGGGGTTGCTAAGAATGGATGTAGGTTCTCTTATAGGAGAAATAGGACCATTGGGAACTTAGTATCTCCGTCCATGCTCAGGAAATCAATCACAGTAGCCTCATCAACGTCCTCTTGGCTCAGACATAGGGGTACTTTCAAGTGTGGCTATTCACAGTGCAAAGCCTGTGAATATGTCCAAATAGGGACCTCTTTCTCTTCAACAGTGACTGGAGAAACATTTGATATTGAATCCTGTTTGAATTGCAGATCATCCTATTGTATCTACCTCCTCTGGTTATCAGAATGTGAACTGCAATACATAGGTTTGACTACCAGGGATGTCAGATCAAGGATTCGAGAACACTTGTCTACCATACGAGTGGGCAAAAGTGGTACACCGTTGGTTTCCCATTTCGTACAGCGACATGATAAGGATTGTCGCTCTCTGAAATGGATGATAATAGAAAGAGTACTACCCCAAAAAAGAGGGGGGGGGGGCGTTTTAAGATCCTATCTAGGCAGGAAATGTATTGGATCTTTAGGCTCCAGACTAAAAGACCTCTGGGCCTAAACTCCGAATATGATTTTATCAATCACTGGACATAAATGGTGGTACTCCCTGTTTATATCATCAGTTACATTTGCAATTATGGTTATATTTACTTATGCATCTGTATTGATAATTTCATCCCGTGTCAGTGATAAATATAAGATCTAACAACTTAACCTTTCATATTTACTGCTATGTTTAGTGCTAAATTTGCATTTGAATTCAAATAACTGCCCTAAATGTTTGTTGCATAGAATCATGTTTATATCTAATCTATATTTTCCAAATTTTCCCATTTGTTTCTCTTACATTTTTCCTATATATACAGGGAGTGCAGAATTATTAGGCAAATGAGTATTTTGACCACATCATCCTCTTTATGCAAGTTGTCTTACTCCAAGCTGTATAGGCTCGAAAGCCTACTACCAATTAAGCATATTAGGTGATGTGCATCTCTGTAATGAGAAGGGGTGTGGTCTAATGACATCAACACCCTATGTCAGGTGTGCATAATTATTAGGCAACTTCCTTTCCTTTGGCAAAATGGGTCAAAAGAAGGACTTGACAGGCTCAGAAAAGTCAAAAATAGTGAGATATCTTTCAGAGGGATGCAGCACTCTTAAAATTGCAAAGCTTCTGAAGCGTGATCATCGAACAATCAAGCGTTTTATTCAAAATAGTCAACAGGGTCGCAAGAAGCGTGTGGAAAAACCAAGGCGCAAAATAACTGCCCATGAACTGAGAAAAGTCAAGCGTGCAGCTGCCAAGATGCCACTTGCCACCAGTTTGGTCATATTTCAGAGCTGCAACATCACTGGAGTGCCCAAAAGCACAAGGTGTGCAATACTCAGAGACATGGCCAAGGTAAGAAAGGCTGAAAGACGACCACCACTGAACAAGACACACAAGCTGAAATGTCAAGACTGGGCCAAGAAATATCTCAAGACTGATTTTTCTAAGGTTTTATGGACTGATGAAATGAGAGTGAGTCTTGATGGGCCAGATGGATGGGCCCGTGGCTGGATTGGTAAAGGGCAGAGAGCTCCAGTCCGACTCAGACACCAGCAAGGTGGAGGTGGAGTACTGGTTTGGGCTGGTATCATCAAAGATGAGCTTGTGGGGCCTTTTCGGGTTGAGGATGGAGTCAAGCTCAACTCCCAGTCCTACTGCCAGTTTCTGGAAGACACCTTCTTCAAGCAGTGGTACAGGAAGAAGTCTGCATCCTTCAAGAAAAACATGATTTTCATGCAGGACAATGCTCCATCACACGCGTCCAAGTACTCCACAGCGTGGCTGGCAAGAAAGGGTATAAAAGAAGAAAATCTAATGACATGGCCTCCTTGTTCACCTGATCTGAACCCCATTGAGAACCTGTGGTCCATCATCAAATGTGAGATTTACAAGGAGGGAAAACAGTACACCTCTCTGAACAGTGTCTGGGAGGCTGTGGTTGCTGCTGCACGCAATGTTGATGGTGAACAGATCAAAACACTGACAGAATCCATGGATGGCAGGCTTTTGAGTGTCCTTGCAAAGAAAGGTGGCTATATTGGTCACTGATTTGTTTTTGTTTTGTTTTTGAATGTCAGAAATGTATATTTGTGAATGTTGAGATGTTATATTGGTTTCACTGGTAAAAATAAATAATTGAAATGGGTATATATTTGTTTTTTGTTAAGTTGCCTAATAATTATGCACAGTAATAGTCACCTGCACACACAGATATCCCCCTAAAATAGCTATAACTAAAAACAAACTAAAAACTACTTCCAAAACTATTCAGCTTTGATATTAATGAGTTTTTTGGGTTCATTGAGAACATGGTTGTTGTTCAATAATAAAATTAATCCTCAAAAATACAACTTGCCTAATAATTCTGCACTCCCTGTGTATATATATATATATATATATATATATATATATATATATACACACAATAGTTTTTATAAAAGCACTAGTTTGAGTTTAACAAGAGTTACAATTAAACTAAATGACTTTTTATTTGTTTATGGATCATCCAATTGGATTATTGTAAAGATACTAAACTGCATGCTCTGTCCCCTGTATCTTTAAATTCTAATTAATAACCCACCAATCATATTGGAGCACTGGGTTTAAAGGTTTGTCAGTTTTTAAAGATTTTAAGGACTATGAGTACGGCTATCCTAGCCGAAACATGTTAGTCTGTTCAGCAGGGGATTATCCCTTCTCTCCAAGTATTCAATTTTAATTGTGATTTAATAAAGTTCTTTTTACTTTTAACCTATGGTGCTTAGCGGACTTTCTCTTTTTTGTGGATCAATTACTTCACCCACCCATTTAATTTTAAGTTTGTTAGCTTCCTGTATACTGAGATGCGTCTCCTGCAAGAAAGCAATATTTGGATTAGCTTTAGCCATTGTTTTAATAATCATTTTACATTTAAGAGGCGAGGATATCCCTCCCACGTTCCAGGAAACAACTTTAAGGTACATATTCTGTTAAAAACCTATCATCAAGTGGGCCCTGCACAGCCAACAACGCACAAAGAGGAAAGAGAGGAGGAGAAAGAGGAAAAAAAAAAAGATGGGAGGACAAGGCCATGACCCCACTAGAAGGGAATAGAATGTATAAACAAATTCCTCCTGTAACCAGTATACATAACCCTCCCCTAGGGGAAAACTTAATATCCCTAAGGGTAAATACAGTCAGACCCAAGAACACATTATATTAGTGCAAGGAGATGACTGAAAATGATATGGACACCCGATATATTATTTGTCATTCAGCAATTCTTTAACCTCTCCAACCTCCGAAAAGATTCTTCTAGTACCATTGTGCTCAACAATTATTTTAGCAGGATAAACCATCCTAGCATTTAAACCATTATTTATAAGTTGAGAACAGTAAGGTGCAATTGTCTTTCTTTTTAAAGAGGTTTTCGCAGAATAGTCCTGAAATAACAGGATCCTACTATTTCCACAAATAAAGGGGTCGCTTTTTTTTTTTAAAAAATAACTTTATAATTTCAATTTTATCCTGAAAGTTTAGAACACATCCTGTTCTTGGGAGGGCCCTCAGGGGGGATTTTCTTGAGGCCAATTCTATGGGCTCTCTCTATAGCAATAGGTAGCTGTTGCTGGGAAAAGCTGAGGGCCTGTGGCAACACTTGTGAGGTAAACTTGAATAAATCCTCAAATTCTGGTGCCTCAGGCAAACCAACAATTCTAATATTGTTGCGTCTAGATCGATCCTCAAGATTCATGCAGATTAACAATTTTATTTGGATTGGTGATAATATCACCTTGGACATTGACCTGGTCTTCTAGTTCAGAAATTCTGCTCTCAGCTTCTAACATTCTATTCAAAAATTGTCTGACTTCTGCAGAGAGACCAGATATTTCTGAAGAGATTGCACCCAGTTCCTTCTTGATCATATCGAATTGGGGAACGCAAGTTATTAGTGAGCATTTTAGACACGGAGATATGTACACATACAAAAGAGAATATACAGAACCAATTTACTGAATAGTTATACAAGTAAAGTGTCTGATTAGATTTACAACTCTTATTTGTTTTATTACTTGAACAGATGTGGCGATGAGCATTTTCATGCGATTTGGGTGACAGCAATGGAAAGTTTACAGTTAAAACTTTATGAGGGTTGAACCGACATCGCCACATCTAACAGCAGTGATGTCAGTAGGGAACACAGGTGTCTGATCAATTTGAATGTTTTGTATTGGTTAACTATTTGAAAGGTCTGAATTCCACACCCAATTGAAACACAGAGGTGGGTTTTTAAGTTGTGAACTTACAAACACTTTTTAAGCAGGCTAGGATTAAGGCAGACGCCGAAACCGGTCAGCCTTTTTGTTCTCTGTATTTCATTTATATTTCTTACACACTCTTACCCTGGGGTTAATTAACCCTTTTTGTTAAATAATAAAATTTGTTTTTCACTCGCTTTTTGGTGCTCCTAACTGTTTTTGCTTGTGATATTCGAATAGTTTGGCCATTGTGAGCACACTAAGCGAGTTCAAATACTATCAATATTCCCTATTGCGGAGGTTTAGCAATTCCCAGCTTGGATACTCACCAGTTGCAAATAGGAGCATTACAACAAGGATAAAACCAACAGCACCACAAGGAAACAAGAGGAAAGATTAACCCGAAACAGGACTGTGGTGAGTCTTTTTGAGACACATATATAAGTGAAATTATTTGACTGCATTGGAGAGTTTCATATATATAAAAAACATTTTCATTCTAATTTGGCTATTGTCAGGGGAGACTGGGGGTGACCCACTGACATAGCATGACCATAAACTTTTGTCTGTTTAACCAAGCTGGTTGCGCAATGTGATTTATTATATTAACATATGAAATTATATACAACGTACACACCCAACCTCAGCACCCCTATTTTTCTTTGACTATTATATACTTCACTACTATTCGGTCACTAACATGCTGCTGTTTTCTTTTTATTTTTAATCTCATTTTTTTACTATCTTAACTTAAAGTTTTAGTAATTTAGGGCAAATGTCTTTACACTTATTGGCTTTATTTATATAATTTATTTCCAATCTTTATCACTTCTTATCTACTACCATTCTTTAATAATTAGGGACACTTATACTAGAATAATGAATTTAGATGTATTTTTCTGCACCTTAGAAGGCCAATCATAAATGTTTGATCTCTCTTCACTGTTCTCTGTTATTTGTTTTGTCGCCCCTTTTGGGCATTAGGATTTGTAATAGTACACTTTTTCTGCTTATATACTTTAACACTGATTATTCAATCTAATTATCATTTTATAATATCCCCTATAATCATAATAAAGTAATATTGATATATTGTATATAATAAAGAACCTTTTCTTAACGCCACACTAAATCTAATTTGCATAAAGATCATTATATTAAGCAGTAAGGGTGCACTACTTTTTAGAGCTTGAAAAAGGCCAGTTACGGCTGAAACATGTTGCTCTATACGCTCTACCTTGCTATTTTGGTCCCATTTGACCATCCGTAGTCCTAGAGGGGCAGAGAAGGCTAGAATCACTAGCAGTTCGGACTATCAAAAATACCGCCAAGAAAACCGATTAAGGTTAACTTGCTGGATTCCCAATTCCCAATTCTTATATGGACTTTTTAACTTGTATGATTTTATGTATATATGTCATGTGTTTTCAACTGGTTTTATCTGGATGCTATACTTTAACAAGTGTCTGTTTTATTGTTGCATATATGTTTCAAATTAATAATTTTTTTTTTTTTACATTCACTTTTTATTTATACTCTACCCTCTGTCGTCTGATGTCCTTTAAGCTGTATTTTTACAGAGCTACAGTATACTCTCTCTCTGTTTTATGAGGGTGTTTTGCAAGTATCTGTTTTTTGAGGTATAGGGATCCTCTTATTTCACTGTTAGCTTAGCGACTTCTTGTTCTACGCTGATATCATTCTCCCATTTTATAAACCAGGGAGAGGAACAAAGTGAACCGACTTGGAGAATCTATCGACCACAACCCAGATAGTATTATAGCCAGTGGATGAAGGTAAGTCAGTGATGAAATCCATGGAGATATGGGTCCAAGACTGATGTGGGACAGGTAAAGGTTGCAGTAAATCTGTAGGAAAATGATGGGAAGCTTTATTAGATGCACAAGAGGTACATATTCTTCAACATCTTTTTTCATGGAAGGCCACCAGACATGTTGTTTAAGCTTCCATACAGTGTTGTTTATTCCAGGATGACCGTCAAGAACGTTATCATGAGCCCATCATAGCATCTTAAGAAGAAGATTGTTAGGTACGAACAGAAGACCAGATGGAGGAGTTTATGCTGGAGCTATATTAGTCTGGCCTGATAGAAGTTCTTGGAGGGTAGAAGTTAATATCTGAGCGATAATTGTCAGAGGATGGAGTATAGTATCAGGTACTTGTTGTACGGAAGTAGTGGGTAGAAACTGCCCTGATAGAGCATCTGCTTTGATATTCTTAGTTCCAGGAATATAGGATAGGACATAATTAAATCAGGAGAAATATAAAGACCATCTAGCCTGTCTATAATTAAGTCGTTTTGCAGTTTGGAGATATAAAAGATTCTTGTGATCAGTCAGAATGGTAAAATGTAGATCTGTACCTTCAAGCCAATGTCTCCATTCAGCCAAAGCCATTTTGATGGTGAGAAGTTCTTTGTTTCCAAGATCGTAATTTAATGCAGCAGGACTGAATCTTTGGAGAAAAATCCCACAGGGTGATTTTTTTCAGAGACAGGATTGCGTTGAGATAGCACTGCTCCTGCCACTACAGAGGAAGCGTCCACTTCTAAAATGAATTGAAGATTTGGTTTTGGATGACATAGTATAGGTGCGGAAGAAAAGGCTACCTTGAGGGTTTCAAAGCCATATCAGGCTAAACATTACAATTTTGTCCTTTTTTTAGTTAATGCAGTAAGAGGAGCTGTGATAGTAGCGAAGCCTTTAATACATTTTCTATATTAATTAGCAAAGCCAAGGAACCTCTGCAAGTCTTTAAAGGAAAGTAGGTCTGGGCCAGTCCAGAATTGCAGACAATTTGCTGGGATCCATTTCAAGGGGATGGACTCTTGATGGAAGGAACATTTTTTCCAACTTAGCAAAAAGATGATTTTCTCTGAATCTTTGAAAAAACGATTTGACATGAAGGAGATGAACTTGCATGGTCTTAGAAAATATACGTATACCATCAAGATAGATAATCACAAACTGGTTCAAGTAATCTCTGAAGACTTCATTAATGAAATGTTGAAAGAAGGCTAGGGCATTACAAAGCCCGAAAGGCATAACCAGATATTCGTAGTGCCCAAATCTGATATTAAATGCGGTTTTCCATTCATCCCCTTTGCAAACTCTTATTAGGTTATAAGCACCTCGAAGATCAAGCTGAGAGAAAATTGTGGCTCCTTGAAGATAGTCGAAAAGTTCAGGAATGAGAGGTAGAAGATAACTGTTTTTTACAGGTGATTTAAGGCTCAATGATCAATACAAGGTCGAAGACCCCCATCTCTCTTTTCTACAAAGAAAAAAACAGTTCCAACAGGTGAGGAGGAGGGGTGAATAAACCCTCTAGCTAGATTATCCTTAATATATTCATCCATAGAGATAGTTTCTTGATGGGACACAGGGTAAGTCCTACTTCTAGGAAGTGGAGCTCCAGACAGAAGATCGATAGGACAGTCAAATGCCTGATGGGGAGGTAGGCACTTAGCCTCCTTTTTAGAGAACACATTAGGAATACAATAGGTAAGATATTGGGTAGGTAGATTATCCGGCAAATCTTTCATAGCAATAGTGGATAGCGTAGTTCCAGGAATGTTTAGAAGGCAAGAGTCAGACTGGTGAGGGGAAACATTAGACATGGCAGTAGAAGTAATAAAAGGTTTGGAAATACTGGGTAAACAGTGACTTAAACAAGTAGCTCCCCAGGAAATAAGTTCACCCTGGGACCAGGAGAATACTGGATTGTGGATCCTTAACCAGGGGAGACCCAGAATTAAAGGAAAATGTGAAGAGGTAATGACATCAAAACAAATGGTTTCGGAGTGAAGTACTCCCTCAGACATGAGCAGAGGAACAGCGGCAAACTGAATAACTCCAGAGCCCAAGGGTTGACCACTGACAGTTACAGGAACAAAAAGTTTGGGATTGAGGGTGGAGAAAATGGTGTGGCTTAACTCTGCCCATCGATCAAGAATTAAAGTGATGGTAGATTGAGTGCAATTTGAAGTTAACAACTTATTCCTCAAGTCTCTATCACCTAAATCGCTAATTTTTTTTAATTTAAAACTCAAACGTTTGTTTTAAAAATAATATTTTACTGACTGAGCGTTATCGCTCCTAACTCCGCCCCCGGGATTACTTCCTGAACTGTTTATGTGCCGTAGTAGAGAGCGGAACCACCCGCATATTGGGCAACTGAAAGATTAGCTTGATGCAAATCTAATAAGCCAGAGTCTGCGGCGGCTGATCTTCCTGGTTTATCAAACGTGGAAGAAAAAGTAGATATGAAAGAGTCCACATCACTGAGCAGAGGATCATTCTTTTCAAGCAGGGGTGATACCCATGCCAAAGCCTTCCCTTTCATTGGGGAGATGAGAAAGGTAGTCTTAGAGGATGAGGTAGAAAACATCTGAGGATTGTTTCTGAAGTGAAGGCGGCATTGATTTAAAAAACCACAGCAATCTTCAGGATTTCCATCATATTTATCAGGAAGGGGTATTCTGTGAATATAATAATCCAATGCTTCTATGGCCGGGCTTGCTGAAGCTGTAGAAGCGGCAGAGGGATCAACCACTGGAGGGTCTGGCTGCCCAGGCGCTGCTATAGTTTGAAGAAGTGCAGCTATCTGATCCAATTTAGAGTCCAATGACTGCAAATGTGCAGCGTGGGAACCAAGTAACTGTCCCTGGTTGGTCACGGCTCTGGCTAACTCAGTGGGGTCCATAGGCTAGTAAGAATTAAAACACACACACTTGCACACTGAGCAAAATCCAGGACGTGACCCACAACTGCGACAGATAACAAGGAACCACAGGAGAACAAAATCAAGTTAACAGGTATTCACTCTAGTGATCTGGCAGAAAAGAGACTGAGTCAGGCAGGCAAAGGTCCTGGTTACTTTTCAGGAAGAGGCAGAGTCAGGCAGGCAATGATCCGGTAACTTTAGGCAGATTAGAGGTTAAGCAGAGGCAGAGTCAAGAAGGCAAAAGGTCTGGTAACTTTAAGCAGATTTGGGGATAAGCAGAGGCAGAGTCAGACAGGCCAAGTTCTGGTAACTTTAGGCAGATTTGGGGTTAAGCAGAGGCAGAGACAGGCAAAGGTCCGGTAACTAGGTAGTACTCACAATACAGCAGATAAAGAAGCCAGCAACGGAACTAGTCCAACAAACAGGCACTGAATCTCAAAAATGCCGGGTGGATATAGGCCGGCTGACATCATCAGTGAGGGATGGCCAAGAATGCGCGTCACGTTGCTAAGCAACAAGACGCTACAGCCAAGAGCCATAGTGGAGCGGCTCATCGAGCCATGACAGTTTGCTTTTGACTATCCACATTCTACTTTGAGTACTTTGCAACAAGGTAGAAGGCCTGTAGAGGACTATGCTGTAAATTCCATTGCATTTCTAGTGACACAAACTGGAATACTGCCACCCTTCTTGATTAGTATCTTCATCTCTCTGAACATCTGAAAGATGAACTTGCATGTGTAGGTCTGCCAGCAGATTTTGAATGTTTGATCTCCTGGGTCACCAAAATAGACAGGAGATTCAGTTAAAGACAGCAGGAGAGACTTGCTACACTTCCTTCATTACCTCTCAAATTTATCCTACATCAATGCCCCTGCTGAGCATGTGTCTTTGGAAGAACTTATGCAGTTTGGAGCTATTAAGGGACCCATTTCCTCTTCTGAAAGTACAGTATATAGAAATCTGAATTTGTATTTCTACTGTGGCAAGGATGATCACTTTCTGTGGGTTGTCCTGTGAGACCTAAGAAGGAGTTCACAGAAGGTAATAGGTACTCTGCAGAATGGATTGGTTACTGTTGTGAGTTCTGGGCATTGAGAGACTTTACAGCTTGATATTGTAGTTTCTCCTTTGTTTCCTGTGATTGTAGGCTTGTCTTGGCTGAGAATGGAATATCCTTCAATAAATTGGTGTAATAGCAGCATAAACTTTGCGTGTTTTTTTTTGTGTGTGTCAATATTCCTGTTTGAGTCTGTCTGCTACACTTTGGAAACTATTAATGAACAGTAAAGAGACTTTTCTGATGTATTTGAGAAAAACAAAGCAGGTGAACTTCCTCTTAGATGTCCTAATGATTTAGTCCCGGAATCTTTAATACTTTTTGGAAGAATCTTTCCTCTTGCCCAGACTTGAGTTAGTAGGATCACCATTCAAAACAGATATCCTTTGCAACTTATTATGTACAGAATTTCTGAAAATTGATTTGAGAGGAGCATATAACTTGGTGCACATTTGAGAGGGGAATGAGTGCAAGATAGCTTTTTGCATACATCATAGACAGTTTGGATACCTTTCTAAGCTATTCGGATTATATACTGCACCAGCCATGTTTCAGCACTTTCTTGACATATTCAGAGACTTATTAGGTACTTTTAATGTTATTTACCTGGATGATCTTCTGGTCTTTTCTCCCTCTCAAGACTTGCATATTGCGCATGTTTGGTCTCTATAATCAAGACTGAGAGCCTAATGACCAATGTATATGCTACAGTAGTTTTATCAGCACTATCCTTCTCGATCTGAGGTTATGTATAAGGAAGTGTATATGTCAGGCTCCTTGGTCCTTACCTGAACGTCATAGGGTGTGCGCTAATCCAAAGTCTGGAAGCAGGTGGATGATTCTGAGTTGCATTATGAAGGGAGCTGTGAGCGCTGCTAGAGCCCTAGTCTACGCAAAGAAGAAGCTTAATGCTATGTTTATCTAATTGTTGGCAGAAGATTCAAATGGTTGCTTTTAGTTTAGCGCACAAGACTTGCTGAATTCTTCTTATAAAATTGTGAACTGTGTTAGCTAAAAGTAGTTCTAGTTGTAACCTTTACATTGGTAGTGACACTGCTCTTGTTTTGGCACCAAGACCTATGGAAGAGGTGCAAAAGGCCCCGGCTAACATCAGTGGTTGGTTATTTTTATTTCCTGTCTATATAACAAAGTTCAAACATTTTATTGCATCTTATTTTTGATTATTTGAGTTTCTCATTTTTGCATTGTGGATCATATTTAACTATCTGGTTAACCCTTCCAAAAGAATCTGTCGGCCAGATTACGAGTTTTGCATTATGAGTGGCTAGGTAATAATTTGCAAGTTATTTCCACTGCTCACCTTTAAAAAGCACTGCTATTACAGGTTTTCCATAAACCTGCGTTAGCGGGCAATATGGCAGCGTTGAGCTCCATACCGCACACAAATACCAGCGCTGCTTTGAGCTGGTTTTACATGCTTGTGCACAATTTCCCCATAGACATCAATGGGGAGAGCCGGCTAAAAAAAAGCCTAACACCTGCAATAATGGAGCGTAAAGCTCCGTAACGCAGCCCCATTGATTCCTATGGCGGAATGAAAATTTATGTTTAAACCTAACACCCTAACATAAACCCCTAATCTGCTGCCCACGACATCGCTGACACCTACATTACACTTATTAACCCCTAACCTGCCGCCCCCAACGTCGCCGCCACCTACCTACACTTATTAACCCCTAATCTGCCGCTCCCAATGTTGCCGCCACCTACATACATTTATTAACCCCTAATCTGCCGCCCCCAACGTCGCCGCCACCACTATACTAAAGTTATTAACCCCTAAACCTCTGGCCTCCCACATCACTAACACTAAATAAATATATTAACACATAACCCTAAGTCTAACCCTAACCCTAACCCCCTAACTTTAATATAATTAAAATAAATCTAAATAAAACTTAATATTATTACCTAAATAATACCTTTTTAAGACTAAATACTTACCTATAAAATAAAACCTAAGCTATCTACAATATAACTAATAGTTACATTGTAGCTATCTTAGGTTTATTATTATTTTAAAGGTAAGTTTGTATTTATTTTAACTAGGTAGACTAGTTAGTAAATAGTTATTAACTATTTGCTAGCTACCTAGTTAAAAATACGACGGCATCTTCTATCTTCATCCTTCCGACGTGGAGCGGCTCCATCTTCAAGACATCCATCGCGGAGCATCCTCTTCTTTCGATGGCTCTTCAAAAATGAAGTTTACTTTAAATGACGTCATCCAAGATGGCATCCCTTGAATTCCGATTGGCTAATAGAATTCTATCAGCCAATCGGAATTAAAGGGTAAAAAAATCCTATTTGCTGATGCAATCAGCCAATAGGATTGAGCTCGCATTCTATTGACTCATTGGAACAGCCAATAGAATGCAAGCTCAATCCTACTGGCTGATTGGATCAGCCAATAGGATTAAAGCTCAATCCTATTGGCTGATTGCATCAGCCAATAGGATTTTTTACCCTTTAATTCCAATTGGCTGATAGAATTCTATCAAAAGGTCCTTTTAAGGGCCATTGGCAGTTTAGTGTAGGCTAGGGTTTTTTTTTATTTTGGGGGGGCTTTTTTATTTTGATAGGGCTATTAGATTAGGTGTAGTTAGTTTAAATATTTTATAATTTCTTTTTTATTTTGTGTAATTTAGTGTTCACTATTTTTTGTAATTTAGATAAATGTATTTTGTTAATTTAATTTATTTAATTTTAGTGTAATGTTAGGTTTTAGTGTAAGACAGGTTAGGTTTTATTTTACAGGTAAATTTGTATTTATTTTGACTAGGTAGCTATTAAATAGTTAATAACTATTTACTAACTAGTCTACCTAGTTAAAACAAATACAAACTTACCTGTGAAATAAAAATAAAACATAAGCTAGATACAGAGGGCCTCGGTTTAGGGGTTAATAGGTAGTTTATGGGTGTTAGTGTACTTTGTAACACTTTAGTTATGAGTTTTATGGTACAGCTTTGTAACATAAAACCCATAACTACTGACTTTCAGTTTACGGTACGGATCTTGTAGTTATAGGCTGTACCGCTCACTTTTTGGCCGGACAGGCAAACTCGTAATACCGGCGCTATGGAAGTCCCATTGAAAAAGGACTTTTTTAAAAGTGCGGTAGTTACGTTGCGTGATGGCCAAAAAAGTGTGCAGTGCAGCTGTACCTACAAGACTCGTAATAGCAGCGGTAGTGAAAAGGCAGCTTTATGAAGCTTTTTCACTCATAACGCAAAACTCGTAATCTAGCCGTTTATTAATTAGGATCTGTAAGACAAAAATCACATTCTCTAACAAATTAGAGCTTTTCTTTTTTTGCATTAGAATAACTCTTTAAAGGGACATGAAAGTCAAAATTAAAGGGGCATTTTTTCTTTCATGATTTAGATAGAGTATGCAATTTTAAACAACTTTGTAATTTACTTCTATTATCTAATTTGCTTCATTCTCTTGATATTGTTTGCTGAAAAGCATATCTAGATAGGCTCAGTAGCTGCTGATTGGTGGCTTCACATAGATGCCTCATGTGATAAGCTCACCCATGTGCATTGCTATTTCTTTAACAAAGGATAGCTAAACAATGAAACAAATTATATAATAGAAGTAAATTGGATTGTTATTTAAAATCGTATTCTCTACCTGAATAATGAAAGAAACTTTTTGGGATTAGTGTCCCTTTAAGCTTATATGTGTCAGATAGAGAATTTACTTCTATTTTAAAATAAACTTTGTTCCCTTGATATCCTTTGCAGAAAAGCATACCTAGGTAGGCTCAAGAGCAACAATGCACTACTAGAAGCTAGCTATTGATTGGTGGCTACACACATCATTGGCTTACTAGATGGATCTAGCTGAAGCCTATTAATGGATTGCTACTTGGATGTTGACATTTGCTATGTATTTAACCTATTTGCAGGGGTTAAACACATAGGACTAAATTACAAGTGGAACACAAAGGGTGCGATCACATATACGGCGTAGGTTTCGGCGCAAGCGTGGGAACTTGCGCCGCCCGTAATTTTACCTCGCACATTGGGGTATTACATATACTGCTCCGTTAGATGCTAAACTGACGTAAGTAGGACAAACTGGCAATCTTCTGAAATGTGCGCAAATACACATTTTAGTCGTTGCAAGTAACTTACGCCAGTATTTTGTCCACGGAAAGTCTCAATAAAGAGTAGTTTTATGCAAATTAGACTAACACTCGTAAAATGAACCGCGAGTTCATATAAAAATGCGACACGTAATTACGCTATTCAAAATTCATATATAAACCCATGCGCAGCCGCCATTTTCATCAGTGTGTTTGGATGGTTCGTTGAGCTACAGCACACTACAGTGGAGTGGAGGATTAGTCAGAGTAGAGAGAGAGGCACAAACAGAGGAGTTAGTTAGGTCGCATTGTTGGTTGATTAAGCTTGTACACTTACACATATTTTTAAATATTGCACACATATTGCATACATACATATACAAAGACACCACACTTTTTTTCTAACACCTCACACATTTTATTTGAATTTTACAGTGTGGTAGGCTGAGTGTTTGGTTGTAATTGTGTGTGATTGAACTGGGAGTGAGTGTGTGAGTGTGTGTAGTGTGAGGATGGCAGGGAGAGGTAGGGCGGAGGGGAGGAGGGGAGAGGAGTGGCAAGGAGAGGAGTATTATAGAGGACAGGAGGAGCAGTGTGGTCCCCGTCAGGGAGTAAGTGGAGTGGGGAGAGGGAGAGCTAGAAGGGATGATGGGAGGGGAGATGCCCGAGAGCCCCAGAGACCAGGAACATCTAGGAGAGGGACAGAGGGTGCACATGGGGACAGAAGGAGGGAGAGGATAGGGAGGAACCCACACCAGGGACACCACAGGGAACAAGCCAGGTGTCCATGGAGGATGAGAGGTTAAGATGTCCCAACTTCTCATTTGATGAAAATTTTGCCCTAGTCCAGGCCATCATGGACAATTACAGTGTCCTCTTTGGGCAGGAGAAGGGCAAAGGCAGTGCCAAAAGGCGAAAAACAGCATGGTTGGCGTTAGAGGATGCCGTCAACAGAGGTGGACTGTTGAGGGCCTTTAAAAGCGGTGGAATGACTGCAAGAGGCGGGTGAAAGAAAAGATGGGGCAGGAAGCTATGCACCAGAGGGGAACAGGTGGTGGTCCATCCCTGGACATAGAATATAACACCTGGCAGGATATGATACGCAGGTCCCTGAGTATCACAGCAATCTGTGGACTTCCAGGGGCTCGTGACTCAGGGGCTGCAACCACAGCACATCATGCTGGTGAGTAACATCCCACACACCAGTATTATATGTATTTGAGATATAACATCTTTAATATCACACATTCATGTACACAATGAGGAGCATGGTATTTGGCCTACTAACATAAACATCTACAATTATATTTGACATTAATGCTACTTAACACAATGCAATTCATGATATGAGGTGGAATAGTGCAATACTAACATGTCTCAGAGTAACACAGGCCACAAGCCACATATAGAGCTTTCAGTAAATGGACACTATAGCCATCACAATACTTTTAGCTCAAGAAAGCAGGTTCTGTGCCTACATCAGGCTAAAGTAAATTGTGTGACCATAGTGTCACTTAAAGAACACATTGTCCATCATTGACATGTACACATAACTATTGTATGAAACACATTCCTGTATACTGCACATATTAAAATCCCTCATAGCATAAATCACAATGTGCACATGCATGTTATAGAGTTTGACATGAGAATCAGTATAGGCCCTAGCATGTATCAATGTACATTGTATGCCCACATGGACATATATATGACTGTACTAATCCCTCTCATCATTTGACTCCTCCACAGAACCTCCTGTCACGAGGATACAAACAGGCATGCCGCCACCACCACCACCACCACCAGTCACAGGCATGCAGCCACCACCACCACCACCAGTCTTCAGGCAACCACATGAACAGTATGCTCCCAGACATGAGCAGGGTTGGATGGCTTCAGTTGAGGACCCGTAAGTGATGCCACCACCATTGACATATGACCCCTGGCAAGATTCCTCGCCAGAGGAATATTTTTTTGGCTTTGAGCAGGAGCCAAGACAGCCACAAAGGGTCCATGTATTTGGGCATGGACAGGCTGAGTGGTCACACAGTGGTCATCAGTGGGACTATCAAACAACCCTGAGAGCTCCACCACCCTCATCACTTTGGCGAGTTCCACCATCCTCATCACTTGGGAGAGCTCCACCATCCTCATCACTTGGGAGAGCTCCACCATCTGCAGATTAAAATATAGCTGAAAGTACTCAAGCACCAGCAGATGCAGCTGAACCTGTCCCACCAGAACCAGCAGATGCAGCTGAACCTGTCCCACAAGAACCAGCAGATGCAGCTGAACCTGTCCCACAAGAACCAGCAGATGCAGCTGAACCTGCACCTCAAGCAACTAGAAGCCCTGCTGCTCAAGAGTCTGTGGATGCATTGTATTCTCCCCTGGGTGAGGAATACATTGCACTCCAGAGGAGGCTCATAACAAGCTCTGAGAGCAGACAAAGAGGCCAAGAGAGGTTCCACAGGAGCCAAGAGAGGTTCTTCAGGAGCCAAGAGAGGTTACATAAACGTAGCATAGAGCTGCAGAGGGACATGGCAGCATCATTAAGTGGAAGTGTTCAAAACCAGTCACAGATGATGCGAATTCTGTCTGATATGCAGATGCAGATGGACAATAGATGGTGAGAACAAAATCAACTCTTGGGTGTGTTGGTTGAGCACTTTACACACCAGCAGGACATTGCCTCCAGCCTATCATCTGTGGCCAGCACACCAGCAGAAACATAAGAGTCTTCTCAAACCAGGAGAACAAGGCAATACACTACAGTCACCTCAGCTCCCTAATCCAAGAAGCCTAAAAAGAAATAAATATTATTATAGTTCACCATAAATCTTGTCCTCTGTTATTTACCATATAATTGTCATCCATGTAAGGTGTGTTTAAGTACACTAATATTGTTAAAACATATAATAAGACCTGTGTGGAAATGGTAAAAAAAAAGGTAATATTATCATGTTTATGACATATTCATGTTCTATTAACCACATCACATAGTTGTGTATGAAGGGTAGTAATATTCACTTCTAAGATGTAAATCAAGGTTTCTCACATCCAATATAAATTGCCACATGGGTATATATATAAATAATAATGTATTTACAGAAGGTGTGAACATAAGGTATTAACATCCATTTTCATTCTTCTTAATGATAGTCAATAAATCATAGTGACCTAAACATGAATTAAACAAATGAGATATTTTCAGTAATTAGGGTGGTTAAGGGAAGGGGGGGTGGTATATAGTAGTTTCACTTACATGCAGTGGATATACGCAGTATGTAATTCTATGACCAGCTGCAGCAACAACAGCAGCAGGAGCAGCACCAGGAACAGGGACAGCAGCGTGAGGAGCAGGGACAGCAGCAGCAGGAGCAGGGACGGCTACAGCACCATGACCAGGGACCTCAGCAGCAACTAGAGCATCAGCGGGTATATCATGAACAACAGTGGCTTGTAGGGCTTCCAGCACCCCTTGTGCCCCACGAGGCTGTCTCTCTATGTAAAGCAGGGGAACCATGGTGGCTAATTAGGGTGTGCATTGGCAGGTGTTTTAAGGCTTCCGGTTGAGAGGTTGTGCTGTTTGTGATTGGTTTGACACACTTGCAGGGGCAGGAATAATAAATGCTTAGAAGAGGTTTAACTGTTTGAGATTTGCGGCTGATATGTATGTGATTAAGCATGCGTTTGTTAGGCCTTCAGGGAGTTACGTTGCTTTTTTAGTCAGTGTAAGGGTTGCTCACCTGCAATATGTGGCGAGATGAGAATGGAGCAGATTTTCTGAATTCTCCTTACGCTGTATATTGGATACCAAATTGCATGTTTGTTCTATGTTAGTCTATGGGTAAAAAAAATACGTCCGAAGGGTGAAATATAATCGCGTAAATTGTATGCTACGCCGTATATGTAATACCAAAATCTTGTAAAATCTGGCGGTGGCGGATGTTGCGGGCGACGCTGCATATGTAATGGAGGCCAAAAATATTAGCGCTATTAACCTTTAGAGCCCTTTCCTGTCAAACACCTTGTCATATACCATATCCCTTTAAACACTTTTTATACAGTGGTTTAAATGAAAACCTTATATTTTACATTTAACATGTATGTATATGAGAATAATACTTTATTTTAATATGTTTTACATATGTTTTATTATACTTTTATTCTAGCCCTAACACCTTACTTGAGGTCTCAAATCATGCTAACGTTTTTTAGCACTGTTATATGTTGCACTCGTACGCAACACATAATTCACAACTCGTAGTATGAGCGATGTTTAGCACGGCCACACTATCCATTAAAAGTATAGGGTGCACTAAAGAGATGTCAGCCGCAATAAGCATTCTAAGGTAATTTATACTTGTAATAACAGATATTGATAGCGCACCCTGCCCAGGGTAGAAACATGCACTTTGATTGGGATACATCGCCAGCAGTGCAATATATTCCAATCTCTGACTTGGAGGTGACAAATAGGGTGTCAGCTACGTTTTTTTGTCTTGCCTACTTTTCAGTAGTGAGGCTTTATAGTGTGAGGCAGATAGTGTAGGTGTAGTTACAGTAAAGTCACACAGGCATTATTTGAATGAATAATAGTAAATTGGAAAGTTGTTTTGGGGTTTCCTGTCCCTTTAAGTTGGATGCATAGCTAAGACAACTACAAATTGTTGATATAACTCATATTTAGGAGTTTTTCAAAATATTTGCTACCTTATTGGTTTTATATTAGAACGTCAGCATGCAAATTTCTGAATTCCAAACAAGACCATAAAGATGTAGCAGTGACAGAAGAGGGGAGCTACATTTTGTGTTTTATTTTACTAAGCACTAATTGTGGGCAATGCCCGTAAGTTTCCATTGCTTTGAGTGTGTGGACAGGATGGTGCAGTAATTGTCTATGTAGAATCCAGCATTATAACTGTCTCTCTCAGCTAATGGTTAAAGTCTTAGCTTTTCTATTTGGACAATCACTGTGCTTTCTGACACTAGAAAGAGACAGCTATAAAGTGGTCCAGAGAGAGTAAATACACTGGGGATATCAGCATATGAAAATGATAACATTGTGAATGGTGTTCTAATCTGTTGCTGATACATTTCTATGGTGTTATGCTGGTATTTAAATGTCAATATTCTCATAGGATACCCTTCGTGATCATGCTGTCTAATGACAATGTTGAAAGGTCAAACAAACATTCTATATTAAATGCTGATTTTTATGTCTGACATTTTTTAAAACATTGATTTGATATACTTATAACTTTTAAATGGGCACACAGTGTTGTCTGCTATTCTGCACAGTAGTTGGGTTTAGGAGTTACTATAAATTCTGAAAATTTTATAAATTTAGGTATTGATTCAGTGCTTTTATTCATGGATCTGAGTGTCTTTTTGTTGTTGTTTTATTTTTTTTGTTTTTATTGATCTTAAAGGCGATACAGTGATGTGCGGTGACTTCAGAGGCTGGTGAGGCAGTGGCTAGCAATCGGATACGCCTTCATTCTTTAGATATCCTTTGTTGAAGAAATAGCAATGCACATGGGCGAGCCAATCGCATGAGGTATCTATATGCAGCCACCAATCAGTATCTACTGAGCATATTTAGATATGATTTTCAACAAAGGATATCAGATTTTCTTCATTCTTTTGATATCCTTTGTTGAAAAGCATATCTAAATTTGCTTAGTAGCTACTGAGCGTATTTAGATATCCTTTCCAACAAAGGATATCAAAAGAATGAAGAAAATCATATATCCTTTGTTGAAAATCATATCTAAATATGCTCAGTAGCTATGAGCATATTTAGATATGCTTTTCAACAAAGGATATCAAAAGAATGAAGAAACTCAGATCTCAATATGCTCATTAGCTACTGAGCATATTTAGATATGATTTTCAACAAAGCATATATGACTTTCTTCATTCTTTTGATATCCTTTGTTGAAAAGCATATCTAAATATGCTTAGTAGCTACTGGGCGTATTTAGATATGCTTTTCAACAAAGGATATCAAAAGAATGAAGAAAATCAGATATCCTTTGTTGGAAAAAATATCTAAATATGCTCAGTAGCTAATGAGCATATTTAGATCTGATTTTCAACAAACATACCATAGCATAGCAACTTGCAAGTTTTGATTAATAAATGTATTTTGTGTATGACCTGGTCAGTGTTGTAAGTTACATTTATTAAGCAAATAAGCACAAAATCACAAAATGGCTGCTCATTAAAATATATTTATAATTTAAATATATTTAGTAAGTTACAATACTGACCTTGTCAAACACAAAATACATTTATTAAGCAAATAAGCACTAAATCACAAGATGGCTGCAAGATGGCTGCTCATTTTAACATATATTTATTAAACTGCCAGAGAAGTTGGGAAGTGGACTGTGGAACATACCAGAGCATCTCCCTCACACACACAGCCCCCTCACTCTCTAAGCTCTCCCTCACACACAGCCCCCTCACTCTCTAAGCTCTCCCTCACACACACAGCCCCCTCACTCTCTAAGCTCTCCCTCACACACACAGCCCCCTCACTCTCTAAGCTCTCCCTCACACACACAGCCCCCTCACTCTCTAAGCTCTCCCTCACACACACAACCCCCCTCACTCTCTAAGGTCTCCCTCACACACAGCCCCCCTCACTCTCTAAGGTCTCCCTCACACACAGCCCCCCTCACTCTCTAAGCTCTCCCTCACACACACAGCCCCCTCACTCTCTAAGCTCTCCCTCAAACACAGCCCCCTCACTCTCTAAGCTCTCCTTCACACAAAGCCCCCTCACTCTCTAAGCTCTCCCTCACACACAGCCCCCTCACTCTCTAAGCTCTCCCTCACACACACAGCCCCCTCACTCTCTAAGCTCTCCCTCACACACACAGCCCCCTCACTCTCTAAGCTCTCCCTAACACACACAGCCCCCTCACTCTCTAAGCTCTCCCTCACACACACAGCCCCCTCACTCTCTAAGGTCTCCCTCACACACACAGCCCCCTCACTCTCTAAGCTCTCCCTCTCACACACAGTCCCCTCACTCTCTAAGCTCTTCCTCTCACACAGCCCCCTAACTCTCTAAGCTCTACCTCACACACACAGCCCCCTCACTCTCTAAGCTCTTCCTCTCACACAGCCCCCTCACTCTCTAAGCTCTCCCTAACACACACAGCCCCCTCACTCTCTAAGCTCTCCCTCACACACACAGCCCCCTCACTCTCTAAGGTCTCCCTCACACACACAGCCCCCTCACTCTCTAAGCTCTCCCTCTCACACACAGTCCCCTCACTCTCTAAGCTCTTCCTCTCACACAGCCCCCTAACTCTCTAAGCTCTCCCTCACACACACAGCCCCCTCACTCTCTAAGCTCTCCCTCACACACACCTCCCCCTCACTCTCTAAGCTCTCCCTCTCACACACAGTCCCCTCACTCTCTAAGCTCTTCCTCTCACACAGCCCCCTCACTCTCTAAGCTCTTCCTCTCACACAGCCCCCTCACTCTCTAAGCTCTCCCTCACACACACCTCCCCCTCACTCTCTAAGCTCTCCCTCACACACAGCCCCCTCACACACACCCTCACTCTCTAAGCTCTCCCTCTCACACACAGCCCCCTCACTCTCTAAGCTCTCCCTCTCACACAGCCCCCTCACTCTCTAAGCTCTCCCTCACACACACAGCCCCCTCACTCTCTAAGCTCTCCCTCACACACACAGCCCCCTCACTCTCTAAGCTCTCCCTCACACACACAACCCCCCTCACTCTCTAAGGTCTCCCTCACACACAGCCCCCCTCACTCTCTAAGGTCTCCCTCACACACAGCCCCCCTCACTCTCTAAGCTCTCCCTCACACACACAGCCCCCTCACTCTCTAAGCTCTCCCTCAAACACAGCCCCCTCACTCTCTAAGCTCTCCCTCACAAACAGCCCCCTCACTCTCTAAGCTCTCCCTCACACACAGCCCCCTCACTCTCTAAGCTCTCCCTCACACACACAGCCCCCTCACTCTCTAAGCTCTCCCTCTCACACACAGCCCCCTCACTCTCTAAGCTCTTCCTCTCACACAGCCCCCTAACTCTCTAAGCTCTCCCTCACACACACAGCCCCCTCACTCTCTAAGCTCTTCCTCTCACACAGCCCCCTAACTCTCTAAGCTCTCCCTCACACACACAGCCCCCTCACTCTCTAAGCTCTTCCTCTCACACAGCCCCCTCACTCTCTAAGCTCTCCCTCACACACACAGCCCCCTCACTCTCTAAGCTCTTCCTCTCACACAGCCCCCTCACTCTCTAAGCTCTCCCTCATACACACAGCCCCCTCACTCTCTAAGTTCTCCCTCACACACACAGCCCCCTCACTCTCTAAGTTCTCCCTCACACACACAGCCCCCTCACTCTCTAAGGTCTCCCTCACACACACAGCCCCCTCACTCTCTAAGTTCTCTCTCACACACACAGCCCCCTCACTCTCTAAGGTCTCCCTCACACACACAGCCCCCTCACTCTCTAAGGTCTCCCTCACACACACAGCCCCCTCACTCTCTAAGGTCTCCCTCACACACACACACAGCCCCCTCACACACACAGCCCCCTCACTCTCTAAGCTCTCCCTCTCACACAGCCCCCTCACTCTCTAAGGTCTCCCTCACACACAGCCCCCTCACTCTCTAAGCTCTCCCTCACACATACAGCCCCCTCACTCTCTAAGCTCTCCCTCACACACACAGCCCCCTCCACAACCTCTCAGCTGCTTCATGCAGACACAGCCCCCCTCCTCACCCTCTCGGTTCCTTCACACATGAACAGCCAACTCCTTATCCTGTCAGCTACCCTCTCCCACACACAACCCCCTCTGCACGCTCTCATCCCCCTCTCCCTAACACACAGCCCCCTCCTTACCCTCTCAGATCCACTCTCTCACAAACGGCCCTCTCCTCACTCAGTCATCCCCTCTCCCTCATACACAGACCCCTCCTTACCCTGTCAGCTCCCCTCTCACTCACTCACAAAGCCCCCTTCTCACCTTCACAACCCAACCTCAAACCAGGCAGCTCCTATCAGCTATCTTTCTGAATCCCATTCTCTCTCTCCCTCCCTCCTGACCCTCTCAGTCCACCTCTCACTCACACACAGCCTCCTCTTTACAAACATATGCAATCTCTCATTCACACACCACTCTCACCCCCCCCCCCTCTTACCCCTCCACATGCACAGCCCCCTCACTCTCTTAGCTCTCCCTCACACACAGCCCTTACCCCTCCACATGCACACACCTCACACACCCTCATATACACATATCTGTCTCAAACGTTTTCTGTCACACTCACAGGCAGACACTGAGTACTGACCTCTTAGTTAAAATAACTGCTCAGCAAATATTTACACATAGCTTCTGTAAAGGGACAGGGAGAAGATCAGTGTGTGTTCTGTGCAGACCGGAGGGAGGAGTTCATTCAGGTTACTTCCTGAGTTAAGCAGTGGTGCTGATCTGAAGCAAAATATTGTAAACATGAGACACAATTTCCAGGATGCCTAATTTTATAGGCATTGCACATATGATCTTTAGCTTCAGCTGTTCAGTGTAGAGATTAGCATAAAGATGAAATGCTGAACGGCTACAAGTAAAAGACAGTGGATCATGTTAGAGGAGGAGTGGGGGACAATAACTGCAGCTTGGAACAAGAGGTTAATTAGAGCAGTAGTATAAGGCTAATACTACTTCTCTAATTAACCTCTTGTTGCAAGCTGAAGTTATTGTCCCCCACTTCTCTAACATGATCCACTGTCTTTTACTTTTAGCTGTTTAGCATTTCATCTTTATGCTAATCTTTCTCTACGCTGTACAGCTGAAGCTAAATTCATTATCTGCAGCTCCATTTCCTCTCTGGCAACACAGGACTCACTGAGAAGGGGCTGGGAAGCATCACTGTCATATCAGATAGCTTTACGGTGAGCTAATAGTGCAGTCCCGGCTATCAGGGGTTCTTGTTGCCCTGCCCCCACCCTTGATCTACCACTGGTGCTGCATCTAATAACGGAAGCCAACAAAATTTCCTGCATCATTTAAAAAATAAAAACTGAAGTTCCTAGCTTGTTGTGCACTGTTAAAAGCCGTGTGCGCTAAGATGCCTCTGTAAGATTGTGCTGACTGAGTGCTCTTTGTAATTTTATTAATAAGTACTTACTATTGTAGCGGGAAGTATCGTCAATGTGTACCTTACCTGTGTTAGTAAAAGAATACTCTCAGTGCTGCTGCTCGATGTCCGACTCTCCGTCTCACTAGTAGTCTGAGGCTGAGATGACGCCGGGCACGTGACAGACGCTGACGACGCGCGCCTCAATTCCGGCAGCCCGCCCAGAGACTCAGACACAGTTGCGGGCAATACTGAGATCTGATTGGCTGAGACAGCCAACTTGCTCCCGAGGCGAGCCTCCGGTGTGGGAGCATGGGCCGCATTGAGAGCACTGCTGCATTAGCACTGATTATCCTCTTGATGGCAGCAGCAGTCTCTCAGCGGCCCATAGTTCCCAATACATTTCATATTGTGCAATATAAGGATAGCTAGCCTCCAGTTTATTATTGCGCAATATGAATATGAATATGTATTGTATTTAATTAATACATGTATTATAAAGTTTTTTTTGCACAATACACATAACAAATTAAATAAATTTGGTGGAGGGGTGGGGGGGGTAAGGGGGGTCACCTGTTTATTAAAAAAAATATATATTGAAAAAAAAAAAAAGGATTTTTTATTTTTTTTATTTGTACAAAAAGGGTGTAATACATAGATTGTCCAGGGGAGGCACTGCCTCACCTGCCTCTTATGAGTGCACGTCACTGGATACAGTAGTATAATAAATTGTCACATAAATAATAACAGTATCTGTATGACCTTATCAACAAACTGTTCAATAACAATGAGATAACCTCATCAGCTCACTGTAAAATTCAGAGCTTAATGTATGTAATCTATGGCCTGGTTTCTCAAAAGCCAGGCCGTGGCCCAGTACCGGGCCATGATAGCCCTGCTGGTGGGCCCCAACCTGTCATGCCCCCACTGCACACTCTTACCCCACTGCAAACCAGGGGCAGACTGAGACCAATCAAGGCCCCAGGAAAACTGTCTCACACTGACCCAAATGTATTCAATGTTATGCAAATGAACATGGTAGCCTCCCTGCCCTGCCCCCAACATGCCCCTTAACCTCCAGAGCCAGGACCCCCAACATTAAGGGCCAGATAAAGGGCCTCCAACCTTCAGGGCCAGACCCCACACTCCATGGCCCTCACAGCGACAGGCCCCCGGCAGGACCCCCCACACTCCAGGGCCCCCATTAAACCCACACTTAACTGCTTAGTTACTGATAGGGCAACTGAAAACTCCAGCTTAAATGGACACTGAACCCAAATTTTTTTCTTTCGTGATTCAAATAGAGCATTACATTTTAAGCAACTTTCTAATTTACGCCTATTATCAAATTTTCTTCATTCTCTTGGTATCTTTATTTAAAAAGCAAGAATGTAAGTTTAAATGCCGACCCATTTTTGGTGAACAACCTGGGTTGTTCTTGCTGATTGGTGGAAAAATTCACCCACCAATAAACAAGTGCTGTCCAGGGTCCTGTGCCTTCTTTTTCAAATAAAGATTGCAAGAGAACAAAGAAAAATTGATAATAGAAGTAAATCAGAAAGTTGCTTAGAATTGCATGTTCTATCTGAATCACAAAAGAAAAAAAATTGGGTTCAGTGTCCCTTTAAGGATCTGTGGAGATGCCATTTGTGGGCACTCACAAGCTCTCAGCGGTGACTAACCTTTCCATTTTTGCTTTTAAATCTTAGCTGAGAGCTTGCAAGTGAGTGCTGGGTTTTCTCTGTGTGTTGTATTAATTTGTTTTGTAATTTTCCCTATGGTTCTTGCACCCAGACCTGTCTGGGGTTAACTGCTTGTGGCTCTGGGGACAGCCCAGCTTCCTGTGAGTGCCAGTGGCACCCAGGGCTGAGCATGTTGCAGGGTCATGGGATGTGTACCCGGTCCGGTATGAGAGTGCAGTTCCCTTCCGTGTTTTGTATATGTCTAGGGTGGTTACATATTCCTGTGCACCCTTCCCTTGTTTTCAGTTTGTTTGGATTTGAAAGCTTGCATTGTGTGGCTGTTTTAGGGTCTCAGGTATTGGAAAGGACCTTGACGTGGTACCTGAGCTTGTCCCATTTGGCCAGATGTGGTGACTAACCTTTCCATTTTTGCTTTTAAATCTTAGCTGAGAGCTTGTAAGTGAGTGCTGGGTTTTCTCTGTATGTTGTATTAATTTGTTTTGTAATTTACCCTATGGTTCTTGCACCCAGACCTGTCTGGGGTTAACTGCTTGTGGCTCTGGGGACAGCCCAGCTTCCTGTGAGTGCCAGTGGCACCCAGGGCTGAGCATGTTGCAGGGTCATGGGATGTGTACCCGGTCTGGTATGAGAGTGCAGTTCCCTTCCGTGTTTTGTATATGTCTAGGGTGGTTACATATTCCTGTGCACCCTTCCCTTGTTTTCAGTTTGTTTGGATTTGAAAGCTTGCATTGTGTGGCTGTTTTAGGGTCTCAGGTATTGGAAAGGACCTTGACGTGGTACCTGAGCTTGTCCCATTTGGCCAGATGTGGTGACTAACCTTTCCATTTTTGCTTTTAAATCTTAGCTGAGAGCTTGTAAGTGAGTGCTGGGTTTTCTCTGTATGTTGTATTAATTTGTTTTGTAATTTACCCTATGGTTCTTGCACCCAGACCTGTCTGGGGTTAACTGCTTGTGGCTCTGGGGACAGCCCAGCTTCCTGTGAGTGCCAGTGGCACCCAGGGCTGAGCATGTTGCAGGGTCATGGGATGTGTACCCGGTCTGGTATGAGAGTGCAGTTCCCTTCCGTGTTTTGTATATGTCTAGGGTGGTTACATATTCCTGTGCACCCTTCCCTTGTTTTCAGTTTGTTTGGATTTGAAAGCTTGCATTGTGTGGCTGTTTTAGGGTCTCAGGTATTGGAAAGGACCTTGACGTGGTACCTGAGCTTGTCCCATTTGGCCAGATGCGGTGACTAACCTTTCCATTTTTGCTTTTAAATCTTAGCTGAGAGCTTGAAAGTGAGTGCTGGGTTTTCTCTGTGTGTTATATATATATATATATATATATATATATATATATATATATATATATATATATATATATATATATAAATAAAACTACTGGGCCCTGGACATGTCCAGCTCAAATTAACCGGGCCTTGAGATCACTTTGGTTGAGAACCACTGATCTATGGGACAGCTAACCTCTGACAGTAAAAAAAAATCCAATCTGGTTTATGCTGTTGAAATGAAGTCCATGTACACTAAATACACGAAGTCCATGTACACTAAATACATGCTAGATAGAATGATGCATTCAAAGAAAAGATTAGTGCATGACTAACATGTAGATGTATTTTTTTAAAGTTTCATTAGTTGTTTAAAAAGTGACAAAATAAGTGTAAAGTTTTAGTGTCTATAAAACACTGGGAGCTGCCATGTTGTAACTTGTGTTACCTTCTCTGCTGTGGCCAATTAGGGTCAGTAATAAATAGGTTACTAGAGTGTGCAGCCAATGGTTGTGCTGGATTTAACAGTGTTCTGCACTTCCATTTCTAACAGGAACTGAAAAGCTCACCATTTCAGAATGGAATTACAGGCAAAGAGGACAAAATAAATAATGAAAGTATATTGCAGAGTTGTTTTATATATACAATTTATCATTTTATATTACCATCTCAAAGTGTTTAATGTCCCTTTAAGTGGAAATAAAGCATCCAGGACCATGCATGCTGTGAACACTCAGCCTGATGTCACAGTAAGAAGCAGCTACAGTAGGACTAGAGTGAGCTGTCATTTCAGACTGTCAGCACTTAAGTGGAAAAGCAAGCAGCAGAGAAAGCAGCCAGACCTTTTCTAGAACATTCTACTGGAGGATTCAGGTAGTGGAACAGTTACAGTTATCCCTCACACTAAACAGATATCTGAAACTTACTAAGGGCCCCAATGTGCACCACCACAAGGGACTTTACTTAGCAGTGTATTTTGGGAAAAACAGAATTTATGCTTACCTGATAAATTACTTTCTCCAACTGTGTGTCCGGTCCACGGCGTCATCCTTACTTGTGGGATATTCTCTTCCCCAACAGGAAATGGCAAAGAGTCCCAGCAAAGCTGGTCACATGATCCCTCCTAGGCTCCGCCCACCCCAGTCATTCGACCGACGGACAGGAGGAAATATATATAGGAGAAACCATATGAAACCGTGGTGACTGTAGTTAGAGAAAATAAGACCTGATTAAAAAAACCAGGGCGGGCCGTGGACCGGACACACCGTTAGAGAAAGTAATTTATCAGGTAAGCATAAATTCTGTTTTCTCCAACATTGGTGTGTCCGGTCCACGGCGTCATCCTTACTTGTGGGAACCAATACCAAAGCTTTAGGACACGGATGAAGGGAGGGAGCAAATCAGGTCACCTAAACGGAAGGAACCACAGCTTGCAAAACCTTTCTCCCAAAAATAGCCTCCGAAGAAGCAAAAGTATCAAATTTGTAAAATTTGGCAAAAGTGTGCAGTGAAGACCAAGTCGCTGCCTTACATATCTGGTCAACAGAAGCCTCGTTCTTGAAGGCCCATGTGGAAGCCACAGCCCTAGTGGAGTGAGCTGTGATTCTTTCGGGAGGCTGCCGTCCGGCAGTCTCATAAGCCAATCGGATAATGCTTTTAAGCCAAAAGGAAAGAGAGGTAGAAGTCGCTTTTTGACCTCTCCTTTTACCAGAATAAACAACAAACAAGGAAGATGTTTGTCTGAAATCTTTAGTAGCCTCTAAATAGAATATTAGAGCACGGACTACGTCTAAATTGTGTAACAAACGTTCCTTCTTTGAAACTGGATTCGGACACAAAGAAGGTACAACTATCTCCTGGTTAATATTTTTGTTAGAAACAACTTTCGGAAGAAAACCAGGCTTAGTACGCAAAACCACCTTATCTGCATGGAACACCAGATAGGGCGGAGAACACTGCAGAGCAGATAACTCTGAAACTCTTCTAGCAGAAGAAATTGCAATTAAAAACAAAACTTTCCAAGATAGTAACTTAATATCTATGGAATGTAAAGGTTCAAACGGAACCCCTTGAAGAACTGAAAGAACTAGATTTAGACTCCAGGGAGGAGTCAAAGGTCTGTAAACAGGCTTGATCCTAACCAGAGCCTGAACAAATGCTTGAACATCTGGCACGGCTGCCAGTCTTTTGTGTAGTAAGACAGATAAAGCAGAGATCTGTCCTTTTAGAGAACTTGCAGATAATCCTTTCTCCAAACCTTCTTGTAGAAAGGATAGAATCTTAGGAATTTTTATCTTGTTCCATGGGAATCCTTTGGATTCACACCAACAGATATATTTTTTCCATATTTTATGGTAAATTTTTCTAGTTACAGGCTTTCTAGCCTGAATCAGAGTATCTATTACAGAATCTGAAAACCCACGCTTTGATAAAATCAAGCGTTCAATCTCCAAGCCGTCAGTTGGAGGGAAACCAGATTCGGATGTTCGAATGGACCCTGAACAAGAAGGTCCTGTCTCAAAGGTAGCTTCCATGGTGGAGCCGATGACATATTCACCAGGTCTGCATACCAAGTACTGCGTGGCCACGCAGGAGCTATCAAGATCACTGAGGCCCTCTCCTGATTGATCCTGGCTACCAGCCTGGGAATGAGAGGAAACGGTGGGAATACATAAGCTAGGTTGAAGGTCCAAGGTGCTACTAGTGCATCTACTAGAGTCGCCTTGGGATCCCTGGATCTGGACCCGTAGCAAGGAACCTTGAAGTTCTGACGAGACGCCATCAGATCCATGTCTGGAATGCCCCATAATTGAGTTATTTGGGCAAAGATTTCCGGATGGAGTTCCCACTCCCCCGGATGGAATGTCTGACGACTCAGAAAATCCGCTTCCCAATTTTCCACTCCTGGGATGTGGATCGCAGACAAGTGGCAGGAGTGAACTTTTTTCTTTGTTCACCTTCCATCCGTGAGATCTGAGAAAGGCTAGGACGATGTCCGTATGAGCCTTTGCTTTTGACAGGGACGACGCTTGAATTAGGATGTCGTCCAAGTAAGGTACTACTGCAATGCCCCTTGGTCTTAGAACTGCTAGAAGGGACCCTAGTACCTTTGTGAAAATCCTTGGAGCAGTGGCTAATCCGAATGGAAGTGCCACAAACTGGTAATGCTTGTCCAGAAAAGCGAACCTTAGGAACTGATGATGTTCCTTGTGGATAGGAATATGTAGGTACGCATCCTTTAAATCCACGGTAGTCATAAATTGACTTTCCTGGATGGTGGGTAGGATCGTTCGAATAGTTTCCATTTTGAACGATGGTACCCTGAGAAATTTGTTTAGGATCTTCAGATCCAAAATTGGTCTGAATGTTCCCTCTTTTTTGGGAACTATGAACAGATTGGAATAAAATCCCATTCCTTGTTCTCTTATTGGAACTGGATGTATCACTCCCATCTTTAACAGGTCTTCTACACAATGTAAGAATACCTGTCTCTTTATTTGGTTTGAAGATAAGTGAGACCTGTGGAACCTTCCCCTTGGGGGTAGTTCCTTGAATTCCAGGAGATAACCTTGAGAAACTATTTCTAGCACCCAAGGATCCTGAACATCTCTTGCCCAAACCTGAGCAAAGAGAGAGAGTCTGCCCCCCACTAGATCCAGTCCCGGATCGGGGGCTATCCCTTCATGCTGTTTTGGTAGCAGTGGTAGGCTTCTTGGCCTGCTTACCCTTGTTCCAGCCTTGCATTGGTTTCCAGGCTGGTTTGGGTTGTGAAGTATTACCCTCTTGCTTAGAGGATGCAGAATTAGAGGATGGTCCGTTTCTGCGAAAGGGACGAAAATTAGGCTTATTTTTAGCCTTAAAAGACCTATCCTGTGGGAGGGCGTGGCCCTTTCCCCCAGTGATGTCTGAAATAATCTCTTTCAAATCTGGTCCAAATAATGTTTTACCTTTGAAAGGAATGTTAAGCAATTTTGTCTTGGAAGACACATCCGCTGACCAAGACTTTAGCCAAAGCGCTCTGCGCGCCACGATAGCAAACCCTGAATTTTTCGCCGCTAATCTAGCTAATTGCAAAGCGGCATCTAAAACAAAAGAGTTAGCCAATTTAAGTGCTTGAACTCTGTCCATAACCTCCTCATACAAAGATTCTTTACTGAGCGACTTTTTTAGTTCCTCGAACCAGAAACACGCTGCCGTAGTGACAGGAACAATGCATGAAATTGGTTGTAGAAGGTAACCTTGCTGTACAAAAATCTTTTTAAGCAAACCCTCTAATTTTTTATCCATAGGATCTTTGAAAGCACAACTATCTTCGATAGGAATAGTAGTGCGTTTGTTTAGAGTAGAAAACCGCCCCCTCGACCTTGGGGACTGTCTGCCATAAGTCCTTTCTGGGGTCGACTATAGGAAATAATTTCTTAAATATAGGGGGGGGAACAAAAGGTATGCCGGGCTTTTCCCACTCTTTATTTACTATGTCCGCCACCCGCTTGGGTATAGGAAAAGCGTCGGGGGGCACCGGAACCTCTAGGAACTTGTCCATCTTACATAATTTCTCTGGAATGACCAAATTGTCACAATCATCCAGAGTAGATAACACCTCCTTAAGCAGTGCGCGGAGATGTTCTAATTTAAATTTAAATGTCACAACATCAGGTTCAGCTTGATGAGAAATTTTTTCTGAATCTGAGATTTCTCCATCAGACAAAACCTCCCTCATGGCCCCTTGAGATTGGTGTGAGGGTATGTCAGAACAGTTATCATCAGCGCCCTCTTGCTCTTCAGTGTTTAAAACAGAGCAATCGCGCTTTCTCTGATAAGTAGGCATTTTGGATAAAAGATTTGCTATGGAGTTATCCATTACAGCCGTTAATTGTTGCATGGTAATAAGTATTGGCGCACTAGATGTACTAGGGGCCTCCAGTGTGGGCAAAACTGGTGTAGACACAGTAGGGGATGATGTAGTATCATGTTTAATCCCCTCATTTGAGGAGTCATCTTGGGCAATATCATTATCTGTGGCATTACTGTCCTTAATTTGTTTGGACACTATGGCACAATTATCACATAAATTTAAATGGGGAGACACATTGCCTTTCATACATATAGAACATAGCTTATCTGATGGTACAGACATGTTAAACAGGCTTAAACTTGTCAACAAAGCACAAAAAACGTTTTAAAATAAAACCGTTACTGTCTCTTTAAATTTCAAACTGAAAACACTTTATTACTGAATATGTGAAAAAGTATGAAGGAATTGTTCAAAAATTACCAAAATTTCACCACAGTGTCTTAAAGCATTAAAAGTATTGCACACCAAATTTCAGAGCTTTAACCCTTAAAATAACGGAACCGGAGCCGTTTTTAAATTTAACCCCTATACAGTCCCAGCTATATGCTTTGCTGAGACCCAACCAAGCCCAGAGGGGAATACGATACCAAATGACGCCTTCTAGAAGCTTTTTTAGTGATTCTTAGATCCTCACACATGCATCTGCATGCCTTGCTCTCCAAAAACAACTGCGCAGTAATGGCGCGAAAATGAGGCTCAGTCTATAACTAGAAAGGCCCCCAGACTAAAAAAGGTGTCCAACACAGTGCCTGCCGTTTTTTAAACGTTCCCCAAGATTATAATGCCAATTATTAGCTAGAATCTGCATAATATGCCCCAATAAAGCAATCGTTTTAGCCCATAAAAATGTCTACCAGTTTTTAAGCCCTTTTTTAAGCCCTTTATTCTTTTATGTTTGACTAAGAAAATGGCTTACCGGTCCCCATGAGGGGAAATGACAGCCTTCCAGCATTACATGGTCTTGTTAGAAATATGGCTAGTCATACCTTAAGCAGAAAAGTCTGCTAACTGTTTCCCCCAACTGAAGTTACTTCATCTCAACAGTCCTGTGTGGAAACAGCAATCGATTTTAGTTACTGTCTGCTAAAATCATCTTCCTCTTTCAAACAGAAATCTTCATCCTTTTCTGTTTCAGAGTAAATAGTACATACCAGCACTATTTTAAAATAACAAACACTTGATAGAAGAATAAAAACTACAATTAAACACCAAAAAACTCTTAACCATCTCCGTGGAGATGTTGCCTGTGCAACGGCAAAGAGAATGACTGGGGTGGGCGGAGCCTAGGAGGGATCATGTGACCAGCTTTGCTGGGACTCTTTGCCATTTCCTGTTGGGGAAGAGAATATCCCACAAGTAAGGATGACGCCGTGGACCGGACACACCAATGTTGGAGAAAAGGGTACCCTGCAAAATGTGGGACTGTTATGTTATTTATATGTTGTTCTATTTGCATTTAAATATATTCTGTATTACTTTATTATCTGCTTCTGTTTATTATTGCATGTTGTGGAGAACTCATTGTCTCAGTGTTGTGGGTTCCCTGAGAATTGTTATCACTGAGTGGAGGCACTGTATGTTACATTAATCAAGATGTCCCAGACTCCCTACTCCAGCGGAGACTTAGGTCATTCCTGTGAAGCCACAGCGTCAAAGGTGACCGTCCAACCTGTATCATTCTCACCAAAGATAGATAAGGGAGGGGTTACACAAATACAATAAAAAACCTACAAATATGGATGACCTAATGCAAGTAATTAATTTATCTAATAAGATTTTATCTCAAAGAACACAGAGATATTCTTGCACGTGGCCTATCCTTTTGCCCAACTTGTCAACTTGAAAAAATTGAAACCACTAAAGATATCCAGTTATTCTTAAAGGGACAGTCTACACCAGAATTTTTTTTATTGTTTTAAAAGATAGATAATCCCTTTATTACCCATTCCCCAGTTTTGCATAACCAACACAGTTATAATAATATACTTTTAACCTCTGTGATTATCTTGTATCTAAGCCTCTGCAAACTGCCCCTTTTTTCAGTTCTTTTGATAGACTTGCCATCTAGCCAATCAGTGCCTGCTCCCAGATAACATCTCGTGCACGAGCACAGTGTTATCTATATGAAATACGTGAACTAACACCCTCTAATGGTGAAAAACTGTTAAAATGCAATCTGAAAGAGGTGGGCTTCAAGGTCTAAGAAATTAGCATATGAACCTCCTAGGTTAAGCTTTCAACTAAGAATACCAAGAGAACAAAGCAAAATTGGTGATAAAAGTAAATTGGAATTTTTTTTAGTTGAAATAGTTTTTATTGAAGATACACAGCAGAAATGTAACATCGGTACAATGTGTGACAGTACAACAAAATATGTTACTATTTATAAGGATATAGAGATACAATTCACAGGTTGTACAGTATACTTCTCTCAATTTTTGTCAAACCTTCTCATGAATTAACGAGTTTTATCCCCACTAACAATGAACTACTTCCCCATCCACCCAACCCTCCCTCCCCCTTGAACAAAAGACCACTGAACTTGGTCTAACTTCTAACTATGAACGTTTTCCGTCAAGCAGTGTCCCTTTTTTGGGAGCTGTTGTACCAAGTTTCTCTTAGTTTATGGATATTTCTAATAGACTTGGTCCAGGTAACCACCCCTAAGCATGTCTTTTCAGGATCCAGTGGATCCAGATATTTTGAAAGCTTACAACGGTACCCTGCAACCAAGCAGCTGACTCAGACATAGTGTAGATATTCTCAATTTTTTCAAGTATTTCGCACCATTCCGGTGCACCTTCCTTCCATTTCCTAGCTATGCATAATCTAGTAGCTGTGCATACTATGTTGACCCACTTATTGGTAGCCGAATTTAATGAATCCAGAGGGATGTGAAGCAAGGCTTTGGCGGCCGAGAGTGAGAATGAGTCATCTAATGTATTCTTGATCAAATGTGTTAATCTATCCCATATAGGTCTTATTCTCGGACACTCCCACCACATATGCAGATAAGTACCTAACCTTGAGCAGCCTCGATAGCATAGTCTATTGTTCTGTGGGGTATAGTGTGAGGTTTTTAGTGGTGTGAGGTACCATCTGTATGCCGTTTTTAATGTGTTTTCAACAAGATCAGCTCCCACAAGCCCTCTACCCAGCAATAAGAATATGTGTTCCCATTCTTCTGTACTGTATGTGATATCTAGGTCTTGTTCCCATAGATTGTGTAGTCTATGTTTATTAAGGTTTTTCGCCTTTTGAATAGCAAGGTATAATCTTGTAATAATTTTTTTGTTTCTACCTGGTGTTAGTATTATTTGCTCTAAGATAGTATTCGGGCTGGAGGGAGTGCTTTGTCTATATTTATGTATCGCGTGTGATATTTGATGGTACAAGAACCATTGTAGTGTATTGGGGTTAATTTTATCCCTTAATTGAATGTAAGACAGCACTTTCCCTTTGTCCAAGAAGTCCGCCACTCGGTATAGACCCTTGTTTTCCCATTTAGATATCAGTTTTCGGAATTCTAGTGGTAGTAACATCCCCAGTGGTAAAGTGGTTGTAAGTGGAGAGATTAGTTTCAGTGTTTTAGTCAATGAACTCCAAAGTGTTCTGGTGTTTTCCGTTGTCTTAAGTTTAGCTAGTGACTGGAGTTTAGTGTTTGTCGGGGACCAAAGAATGTCCCCTGGATTGTCAAAACCCCCAATCTCCGCTTCAATGTTTGGCCATGTCATGGTGCGGCAATCTTTTCCTAATAATGTGCTTTGCGCTAGTCTAGCGGCTTGGTAGTAGTCGCGTAAGTTAGGTATACCCATCCCCCCTAATTGTTTATGTAATTTTAATAAGTTAGCGGGTATTCTAGACGTTTTGTGGCCTCGGATAAATCTGAGGAACTCAGTCTGTAAATCATCTAAGTCTTTTAGTGGTATTCTGATAGGGAGGGCTCTGAATAGGTATAATAACCGTGGCAAAACATTCATCTTTATTGTTACTTGTCTTCCCACCCAAGAGAAACCGCCCTTTTTCCATTTGTTTAGATCTGTTCTTATATTTTTGATGATCGGGGTGTAGTTAGCTTTATACAAAGTATCTAGGGTATCAGTGATATATATTCCCAAATATTTGATAGTATGTTTGGCCCATTTAAAGTCAAAGTTAGTTTCTATCAATTTCCTTGTTTGTTCTGGAAGTAATATGGGGAGTGCCTCACATTTATCGGAGTTTATTTTGAAGCCAGAGATCTGGGAGAACTCGCCCAATACCTGATAAAGATTGGGTAGAGAAAGCATGGGTTTAGTGAGCGTTAGCAGGATGTCATCCGTGAATAGTGACAGTTTAAATTCCCCTTTATTTAACCTAACCCCATAGATGTTTTTTTAATTCTGTATGCATGCTGCCAAGGGTTCCACACACAGCGCAATCAAAAGTGGCGATAGAGGGCAACCCTGTCTCGTACCATTTAATATATGGATGGGTCTAGATTGATATCCCGCCACTCTGATTGTTGCTATTGGGTCAGAATAAATATTTTTAACCGCCCCTATAAATTTGTCACCAAAACCCAGGTGTTCCAGGACTGCTATCATATATATCCAATCCACCCTATCAAACGCCTTCTCCGCGTCCAAGGAAAGGAGCAGAGAAGGCGTTTTTGTTTCCTTCAAATATTCGACCAGGGTCACTGTGCGTCGAACATTATCCGGTGCTTCACGATCTTTGATAAAGCCCACCTGATCGGGGTGGATCAATGAGGGTAAAAGATGTTTAAGCCTGTTTGCCAAGATCTTGGTGAAGATCTTTACATCTTGGTTGATCAATGAAATCGGCCTGTAATTTGATGTTATTTTAGGGTTTTTCCCCGGTTTGGGTATTACAATAATTTTGGCCCGAAGAAGCTCCTGGGGGATTGGAGTTCCGCTTAGGGCGTCATTGCAAAATTTGTGAAGATGGGTGCCCAAATCTGTTTTAAACAGTTTAAAGTAATCTCCTGAAAACCCATCAGGGCCCGCCGCTTTACCTAGCTTGAGCTCTTTGATGGCGGAAGCTATTTCCATCAAAGTAATCTCTGCATCTAGGGTGTTTGCGTCTTGTTCGTCTAACTTTGGTAAATTTGCTGATTCGAGAAGTGAATGTCTCAATTGTGCTGTCTGAGGCGTGTGTGTGACCTTCCTCCCATCGTAAAGAGCCTCATAGTATTGGGCAAAGCATTCCACAATCTCCTGAGGGTGGGAGGTTAACGTACCGTCTGATTTTTGTAGTTGTGTAATTGTGAAGGAGTTAGTTTTTTCTCTTAATTTATTAGCTAAAAATCTATCTGGTTTGTTTGCGTGCAGGAAATAGTACGATTTTAATTTGCTAATAGCTCTCATGGAGTTGTCAGTTAATATTTTATTGAGCTCTTTTCTTTTATTGGTCAGTGTAATCAACGTTGAGTTGGACAGTGTAAGTCTGTGTGACCTTTCTAATTCTTCTATTTCTTGCTGTAGCGTAGATGTTACTGATCTGATCTTCTTTAGAAACATGTGTTTCTCTTTTATAAGTAACCCTCTAATGTAAGGTTTATGGGCAGCCCATGCTATTACTGGTTTGATTGAGGGAGTAACATTAAGTCTCCAGTATTCTTTAAGACTATTAAGAATTCTATTGAATATATCTGGTTGTTTCAATAGCGTGGGGTCATAAGTCCATGATTTCTGTCTATTTATATCTGTGAGGCCTTTCAGTTGTATCTGAATAATTGAGTGATCTGACCCAACTGATGTATGGATGGATGAGGAGATCAGATTAGGTATCATTATCTGGCTAATGTAAATGTAATCGAGTTTAGTATATGATTTATGGGCTGGTGAATAGTATGTATGATCAGTCGTCTGTCCATACAGTGAAGTCCAGGAGTCAACTATGTTGTGTGATTCTAGTGTCTCTCTAATATTTTTAGTGATAGAGTTTAATCTACGTTGTTTGTTTGTCAACTTGATGTTATTAGTTTCCTTCAGAATCTTTAGGTTTACATTAAAATCTCCCGCCACTATCATGAGGGTCTGCGACCATTGAGTTAATAAATGTGAGAGATTAGTGAAAAAGGTATGTTGTTGTTCATTAGGAGCGTAAATGTTGCACAGAGTTATTTGTGTGCCGTGAATGTTACCTCTCACAATAAGGTACCTACCCTCCTTGTCCCTTATCACCTCTTCTTTAGTGAATGAAAGTGAATTATGTAGGAGAATTGTTACACCTCTTTTTTTAGTGTCAATTGTGGAGTGGAAGTGTTGTGTGTAATGTCTACTCCAGTGTTTAAGGATTTGACTATGAGTAAAATGAGTTTCCTGAAGAAATATAATCTTAGCATTCATATTACTGTATTGGGTGAGTGCTATCTTTCTCTTTACATTGGTATTTAGACCCCTAACGTTATGTGAGATTATCTGAAGTTTAGGATCCATTAACCAGCTACCACCTCCCCATCCCCTCGTACCTGAGTATCACATCTGATAAGAATTTGAAAGTTGTCTGACCTTGTCTTCTGGCCACCTATGGTATAGAGAAACTTTCTGGAACTCTGCTCGACGGAATTTAAAAAGAAAAACCAAAACCAAACATTAAACATAAACAAGTAAGTAAACATAAAAAAACATAATGTAACATTTGTATGTAGTAATAAATTCGTAATTTCCTAACTACATTCTTATCATAGCACAACAGTTTTATAGATATAATTCAGCAATCATGAGATATATAAACTCAATTATAGAGTGACCCGTTTATAAGTTTTTGTATAGTACATATAGTGGCCCGGGCAAGAGGATAGTATGAAATAATTAAATTTTGAATTTAGCTATTCAAATGACATTTTAATTCTTAAACTCCCCTCTAAAGGCCATCTGTGTTACTTTTTAAGTATATCTGTCAGAGTCTCAAGTCCTGTATTTATTTCTCTCGTACAGGAGCAGGCAAAGGAATAGTTACCACACAAAGGTATGAAACACCTGTCAGAGTCTAGAAAGTCTCTCAAGTCTTCTGTTTTCTCTTGGAAACTTTGGTCCAGCGATTTTGTTGGGTTGCTCCACGTGGGATCTGCGAACGAACTCTAATGTTGTCTTGAGAGTTGTCTGGAATCTCTGGGCAATCTAATTTTAGATGTTGACAAATGTCTGGAATGTCTTGTTTTTCTCTAATGGTGAAGGTGTTGCCCTCATGTTGTATGAACAGGGCGAAGGGGAATCCCCACCTATAACTAATCTGATTTTTCCTCAGAAGTTGTGTCAGTGGACGGAGGGCAAATCTCTTCTGGAGGGTCTTGATACATAGGTCTTGGAAGAATTGAATAATTGTCCCTTGATATTTAAATGTTGGATTCTTCCGAGCTGCTGACATGACCTCTTCTTTTTCTTGGAAGCGGAGGAATTTTACTATCACATCTCTGGGGGGATCAGAGTCTCTGGGTTTTGCTCTAAGAGCTCTGTGGGCTCTCTCAATTTGGAATTTTCCTTCTTCTAAGGAGCCTGTAATAGTTTGGAATAGGTGTGTCAGATAGTTACGAAGTTCTGATGGTATAATTGTTTCTGATATTCCTTTCAAACGAATGTTGCACCTCCGACTCCTATTTTCTAAGTCCTCTAACTTGTCATTGATATCCGCCAGTTCCTGCTGATGATCAGCTAGATGTTGATTGATTGACGTGATGTCATCTTCTATTGTTTCTTCTTTTTCTTCTAAGGTTCCCAGTCTGGCACCCAATTCAGTAATGTCTTGCTTGATATCAGTAAGGCTGTTTGTGACGGTGTTTTGAAGGGTATCCATCTTTGCCCACATTTTGTCAAATATATTGGAAATGTCTTGCTTGGAGACTACATTTTTTATATCTTTTAAAGTTACAGGGGTGTCACAGTTTTCAGGGAAAGTGGTTTCAAATTCCTCCTCCATCTCCTCCTCAGTGATATTTCCACTTTTTTCTGGAGGTTTTTCTCCTTTTTGGGCTTTAAGAAAAATATCAGCTACTGCAGGTTTGATTGAGGCCCCAGTCTTGCTCTGCCTTCTAACTGACATTGTGCAGTATGTTGATTGTAAGGTGAAGCTGGTGAATCATTTATAAAGTGAGCAGACTGTGACTGAGTGGTAAAAGTTTCTGTGAGATTGCTCTGAAACCCCTTTGTCTGTGTGGGTGAATTTGTAACACGTTGCCAATTCAGGTACAAAAGGCTTTATTTCACTTTTATCAAGCTAGAGAGTAAAACATCATTATCTCTTATGTGCTGCTCACTTTTTTTTATTAATGGCCCTTTATCAGTTCGAGTCATCTAGTATGGCATATCAATCCTTCTGTGTGTCTTACTCTGCCATCTCATCTCTAAAGTAGCGGATTTTCTGATTTGTGAGGCGGTATGCAGTTTTATGTGCAGCTTTACTCTAGTTGTGTTAGTTCGGCATTAGACACTGTAACGGCAGCCACGTGTAAGCTCTCCTAAAATGGCGTCTCTTTAAGCATGTTGCTATCTCCTCCGTTCTAACGTGATATTGAGCAACTGACCTCCCTTGTAGTGCTTACCGGAACATTTACTTATTGACTAGTTGCTCCGTGCGGGTCTCCTCATAACAGGGGTCTTACTTCTATTGTCCTGTTCTGTCCGCCATCACCCGCCGAGTGTCGGATGTGCTGGCTCATTGACAGCTGTTGTATGCAGCGTCGCCTGACAAGCCAGATCGTAAAAAACCACTGTAGCTAAAGTCCGGTAGGGTTTAAGGGTCACTCATTGAAGTTTGGATTGCTATTTCATCACTTTTTGTGCCAAGTGATATCGGAGCACTAGGAATATGCGTCCTCCATTAAGCTTGCCTAGGCTCCGCCCTGGAAAATTTTTTAAAATTACATGCTCTATCTGAATCATGAAAGTTTATTTTGGCCTAGACTGTCCCTTTAAGAAAGCTCTTTTTGAAAAAACAGTACATGAGAAATAATGATGCACTAAATAATAGTACAGGAAATGATTCAATATGGTCAAGTGAACCCACTAATCAGGATTGGGGAACCAAAATAAGAAATAAGTCGAAATATGTACCTAAAATGTCCACTTCTAAACATATAGAAGTGTATAATGAGATTGTCAGCAGGGAAATATCTAATCTTACCTCTAAAACCACCTCTAAAAATCTATCTACTAGGGAAATGCAGGCTCTAAAAGAGATGAGAGAATGGGATGATATCATAATAAGGAGTTCGGGTAAGGGGGGCAATGTGGTCATTTGGCCTAAAGAAATGTATCTCCTGGAAGCACACAAACAATTGAGAAATAAAAAGTGTTATTCAAAAATGTTGTTTAACCTTACTGAGCAATTCAAAAGTCAGTATAATAAAATTGTATTAGAAGCTGAAAGTGACAACTTAATAACACTGAAAGAGAAGAAATTCCTAATTCCATTGTGTCAGGGATTAACAACATCACGGAAAAAGCGAGCCAATATATAAACATTAGAACAAATAGTGGAACAAAATAAATTCCTCACTAATGTATGCACTTGTAGCACTCTTGGCCCAGACAAATAGGCAAAAAAAATCCAGAAAGGTTTAAAACTTAACCTTTATTCATAAGTCTATAAAAATAGGGTACAAACATATTTTAAAAAAACAAGATACTAGCAAATGGTGCAGTAAGATAATAAATAAAGGGAGTACAGATGGATCACTATATGGCCTGAATGTGAATATAGTCCTAGTACTCCCTGTGAAAAAACCCAATATTAAGGTAATAGGCTCTTTAACGAAATAAATGGATCCTGTAAATCCACATGTAAAGTGCCATCTAGCTAGAGAAATGAATAAAAGCTAAAAGTTACCTACCAACACAGACAGGGTTAGTAATGCTGTGATGCACTATAAGAGTGTTGCGAGGTGTATAGTCATATGCTATATACAACATGGCCTACATCTAGTCTTACTTCAAATATACTTATGTGATGTATGTACTCATCAAGTTCTGATCAAGTTAAATAATAGCATATGATCCCCCCTCATATATTGAGTTAAAGCTGTAATCGAAGCTAATGCTACCTATTGAAAATTAGAGGGTGTCAACATCTAAGTGCGGTGTATGTTGTGCTTCAACACATGTGTTCTAAAAATGCAGTGGTCCACGTTCCTTAAAGTCCAATCAATTGTAAACTTGCACTCTGTGCAAGAATATGTCTATAGAGCATACAAACATAGACCAACCCCTTAATTATGATCTATGGTAGAAAATGAGCATATTCCCCAGTTCTGAAGTATCTATTATTCTATATCACTAATGTGTGCAGTAGTTGTAGCTATTTTTGTTTTTGTATTATTATGTAATAAGTTACTCAATAGCTTTATATTGTATCAATCTTGAAATAGCCACCATTTGTAGCGATTGGACACTTCAGACTCTACAATAGTGTTATACAGATTCTCAGCTTCAATTTCAAAACACCAATCATTAAAGATGGTTATCTGAGGTATGGTGCGAGGTTCTATTATTTCAGACTAATACAAACGTTTGCGGACCTAGTAGGAAAAATAACGCGTTGAAGCTCCTGCTAGTTTAGTAGTATACACTGAGTTTAAGTCTGGCAGAACCCAGACACAACATTATTAATTCTCTAGCGACTATTAAAGAGCTTGTACACAATAGTTATGTTAGCGTCTTGAAGTTAAAAAAAGAGCTCCATATCGCTCTTAGATCAACTCTAGGGTTGAGAGAATTTGTAACACAAATGCCTTACTATGTAAAAGATACCATGGAACTACTGCAGCAATTGGAAAATCTTAAATTAAATAGTGATACTATTTTAATAACAGCAGGTGTGGAATCCTTGTACACAAGTATTGATCACAAACTAGGAATTTAGGCAGTCCAAGGTTTTTTGTTGGCATCCTCTGATGAGGACAGACTTTATGATGAGTTTATAATCAAACTGTTAAAATTTGTACTGTATCACAACTATTTTGTATTTGACCAACAATTCTACCTGCTCCCACATATGCCAACTTGTTTTTGGGCTGGTGAGAGCAATATGTTCTCTTCTCAGACAGATGTATCGTTTGTTGAACATATCCCACTCTGATTGAGATATATTGATGACGTGTTCTTCCTATGGGAAGGCCCCCAAAACAAACTGGATGAGTTCCTAAATGTACTCAACAACAACTCCCTTAATATTAAATTAACTTGGGAGAAAAGGTTAGAGAGTATAATTTTTTTTGGATCTAAAAATCTCCAAAAATAATTATGGGGAAATCAGCACTGATATTTATAGGAAAGAGACAGCTACCAAAAGTCTATTACACTCAAGCAGCGCTCTTTGCCTACATACATCTGTCAGCCCGGTTGGGTGAAGACTTCTCAAGGTAGGGTGATCTTCAAGGAGTTATGGTTAGGTTTTATTAAGTGGGTATTGGATGGGTTTCAGAGTAGGGTTGGTTGTGTGAGTGGTGGGTTTTAATGTTGGGGGGGTACTTTTTTTTACAGGTAAAAGAGCTGATTACTTTGGCCCTTTTAAGGGCTATTTGTAATTTGTCATAGGATAGGGCTTTTTATTATTTTGGTGGGCTTTTTTATTTTATTAGGGGGATTAGATTAGGTGTAATTAGTTTAAAAAACTTGTAATTATTTTTTAATTATTTTTTCCCCCCGTACTTTAGATCATTGTATTTAATTGTATTTAATTGTAGTTAATTTAGGGAATTAATTTAATTATAGTGTAGTGTTAGGTGTAATTGTAACTTAGGTTAGTTTTTATTTTACAGGTAAATTTGTCTTTATTTTAACTAGGTAGCTATTAAATAGTTAATAGCTATTTAATAACTATTCTATCTAGTTAAAATAAATACAAACTTGCCTATAAAATAAAAATAAATCCTTAACTAGCTACAATGTAACTATTAGTTATATTGTAGCTAGCTTAGGGTTTATTTTATAGGTAAGTATTTAGTTTTAAATAGGAATAATTTGGTTAATGATAGGAATATTTATTTAGATTTATTTAAATTATATTTAAGTTAGGGGGGGGTGTTAGGGTTAGACTTAGATTTAGGGGTTAATAACTTTAATATAGTGGCAGCGACGTTGGGGGCGGCAGATTAGGGGTTAATAAGTGTAGGTAGGTTACGGCAACATTAGGGGTGGCAGATTAGGGGTTAATAAATATAATGTAGGCGTCGGCAATGTTGGGGACGGCAGATTAGGGGTTCATAAGTATAATGTAGGTGGAGGCGGAGTCCGGAGCGGCAGATTAGGGATTAAAAATATAATGCAGGTGTCTGCGATGTCGGGGGCAGCAGATTAGGGGTTAATAAGTGTAAGATTAGGGGTGTTTAGACTTGGGGTTCATGTTAGGGTGTTAGATGTAGACATAAATGTATTTTCCCCATAGGAATCAATGGGGCTGCGTTAGGAGCTTTACGCTGCTTTTTTGCAGGTTTTAGGTGTTTTTTCAGCCCCCTCTGCCCCATTGATTCCTATGGGGAAATCGTGCACAAGCACGTTTTAGCAGCTCACCGCTACCGCAAGCAGCGCTGGTATTGAGGTGAGATGTGGAGCTAAATTTTGCTCTCCACTCACTTTTCTGCGGCTAACGCCGGGTTTGTAAAAAACAACGCTGTAGTCTGTAGGTGAGCGGTGAGCATAAACTGCTCGTTAGCACCGCACAACATTACCGACAAAACTCGTAATCTAGGCGTTTGGTATTTACCTCTTAGTTTATGGATATTCCACATCTGGTCATTATAGTTAAATCTAATATTACTGCGAAGTATAAAATATATATATTTAATTTTCCTGAATATTGGACTAATAAATAGAGATGGATTTGATTGAAATACATCCAGCTACTATCTATTACACTATATAAGAATGTGTCAGTCTTAGGATGGCAACAATATCTTAAGGATCCGATTAACTGTATGCAAATTAAGAGGCTGGTCTGACATCATAAAAAGTCGCAGCGGCGCATCGCCTTTTGATAAAGCCTGAATCCCGACAAAACATGTCAAGGGAGGGGAGTGAGCTGGTGGGAGCTATCTATTTTTAAATACTTGAAGTAGTAATTTACCTTAATATAAATTATAATACTCAGTCACAGTTAACATGATACTGATCATATACCAGTGTAAATAGTAAGCCACTTTAGAAGTGACACCTGTATTAATTTATACTTATTAACCACGGATAATGTTATTGTATGGCGGTACAGCCTAACATATACTGTATATGGTGTGGAACATTATAAGTGTTATTTAACAGGGTGAACATAAGGATCCCAACTATAGAATATTTGCTAGCATCTAGACCATCCATAATTACAGTTATAATAACCTCACAGTAACCTAATCTGACTGACAAGAATTGTGCTAATCCTGCAATGATAATCTAATGTGTATATTGACAATTGGCAACATTGTATCTTAATATTAAGTACATGCCAGCATTATTAGTGTCTATTCACACAATACATAATTGACCTCAAGCAAGGTGAATTGACCATCCCGTGAGACATTACAGTGAATACTACATATTACCCCAGTTCAATTATCTTAAACGGCTACAAGCATCCACTTGGAGGACATATTCACTGTTATTACCATACTGGTATGTCTATTAGGTGATAGAGTCATTATATTTCTGTCAATTAGCAATCTAGTAGTAATAGTGAACCTTGCTATATACCTAGCTAAGTGACTTGTATTTATTGTCTGGTTCAGTTACTGTTTACACGGCGACCTCCATAGATGCACTATATCCGGTACACATAACCGGGGTACATTACTCCTAGCATTTTAATTTACCCATTTTTAATATTTTTCTAATAAAGTTTTATGTTTTAATTTTTTTCTGTGATGCCAATATAACTGTTTCAATAAGCCTATAAGGGTCTTACCTGAGTGCTTATATAGTATCACCCTTTTTGTTCAGTTCCTCTAACTGATAATAGTGAATGCCATTTCATTGATACTAAGCACCTTTTACCACAGCATATATGATATTACTAGACCAGATACATTTAATCTGAACGGTAATAGACCCTAATATTACTAAAAGTGGTGCCATCAATTTCTTTTTTCTAATGCTGTGTAGGTGCAATTGACCAATCAAACTTTCACTTTTCGCTAAGGGCGGGACTAAAAGAGACTAAAAAAAAGACTGCTGCCCCAGTGACGTAATTATGCCCTGACAAAGTCCCAGGAATAAGCCAATGGAGTTGAAACGCGTATAGTTTCTGGCTGCTTGATGTTGAAGGAATCTGTAAGCATATGTGTTTGTCTGCAAACATGTAGTGGGAGTCGTGGGGACTCGATACTGTAAAACGCAGCACTTTGTGATCAGGACCCAGTAAGAGAGACTAACATTAATATGGCAGGGAGGTAAAGTGCTGTTTCAATTTGGCTGGAACACAGCTCAGCACCGTTTACTGCCTATCGGTCATAAGTGATTGCAAGATCTGATTGTCTCTCCAAGCACGGCTTGTATGAATGTGGGCCCTGGCATACTAACTGCTTACTAACCACTTGTTTTGCTGCATCATATTCCCCATTCTTGTCAGGGCTAGCTAAAGGCTTGTGGATGTTGCCTACTTTGCACCTTTCTAAGAGACTGCCTGGATTGCTTTTACCTTGCACTGACTGCTTTATCCATCTGCATTAGAGGTTCCCAATGCTGACAATGTGGCATGCATAGATCCCCAAGTTATCCTGAACACAGGATCTGATGCAGCAGGGTGTTCCTTCTCGCATTCCTTCTTTAAATGTTTTTAATACATTTTGTAATTTGGGGTATTGCTATATGTATAGTTCACTAGTTTGTATGTTTTAAGATGTATTTATATCAGTGATGGAGAACACTATGGTTTTTGATTGAAATAATAATACATTGAAATAAAATAATATATTTGATATCTATTTAAGAGTGCTGAATTCCCTTACTTTTATACCACTGAATATGGATCATAAGTATCTTCCTCTTTATATATGATTATTGTAGCTTCCTCTTTATATATGATTTTTATGCATTCATTTTGTGTCTGCACCATTTTATAATATATTGATATTGGTTCTATATACTTTTAGTATAACTTTTCACATTTGGTTTAAAAAAATCGATTGAGTCTTTCAAATACGAGGGAAGATTGAGCACATATTTTTGGAGAAAAAAGTCTACATATTCTGATAAATTTAAAGTTAATGATTGAATACCTGAAATGATAGGCCGGCCAGGAGGACTATTTAGAGATTTATGTATTTTAGGTAAATAATAAAATACCAGAGTTCTTGGATATCTTTCAAATATATAATCAAATTCTTTTTTAACCATTTAATATACCTAATTTATATGTACCTTTTAATTCCTTTTTTGTTTGTTTAATGGGTTATAGTTTATTTTCTTATAGGTGTCTACATAATTTAGTAATCTATTTGCTTCTTTTAGATAGTACTCCATATTTAAAATTACAATGCCCTCACCCTTATCAGCTTGTTTTATCACTATATTTTTGTTATTTTGTAAACTCTTTAATGTTTTGTGTTCTGTTTTCGTTAAATTAAATTTCTTATATTTGGTAGTAGGTGCGGGGTATTGTATCGGGTATTTGCATTATATTTGGAAATATTCTTGCAAATTTTTAGTTAAAGTTTGCAATATCAGCGGGCGGTGACGCAGTAAAGAATCATCAAGCCTCCATAGGAATGGGGTGATAGGTGCATCTGGCCAGTTCATTGACAGTGATACTGAAAAGTGATCTGACCATACCGTGGGCCTATATCTGTGTCTTATCTGTTTGGGATAACAATATATAGTTGATACGTGAGTATTTTGTCCATAGGGTAGAGTAAAAGGTAAAGTTACATTGTGTTGGGTGTTGAATCCTCCAAAGGTCTTTAAAGCCAATAATTTAATACATTGGTTTAGTATATTGGGAGTATAGAGGAAGAGCTGATTGTTGAAGAGTCCATGTAAGTGTCTAAGATGACGTTTAAGACTCCTTCCACTATTAGAGTTTCTTTTTTAGATCCCTGGATGAGGCACAGGAGTTTTTTAAAAAAAAATTCTATTTGAGTTAGGGGCAACGACATTACCTAAAGTATTTGGTCGATTGAAAAAAAAGCCTACTAAAATAAAAATTCTACCATCTATATCTGTTACTTTATTCAAACATTGGAAGGGAACTTGTCGGTAAAGTAAAATACCAACCTTACGGCTAGATTACTAGCTTTGTGTTAGGCTTAAAATGCAGCGTTAGCCGGTCCCTTCAATTCCGATTGGCTGATAGAATTCTATCAGCCAATCGGAATTAAGGTAGAAAAAATCCTATTGGCTGATGCAATCAGCCAATAGGATTGAAGTTCAATCCTATTGGCTGATCCAATCAGCCAATAGGATTGAGCTGGCATTCTATTGGTTGTTCCAATCAGCCAATAGAATGCCAGCTCAATCCTTTCTGGCTGATTGCATCAGCCAATAGGATTTTTTCTACCTTAATTCCGATTGGCTGATAGAATTCTATCAGCCAATCGGAATTGAAGGGACGCCATATTGGATGACATCATTTAAAGGAACCTTCATTCAGTGTTAGCCGTTGGATGAAGAGGATGCTCCGCGTCGGATGTCTTGAAGATGGACCTGCTCCGCGCCGGATGGATGAAGATAGAAGATGCCATCTGGATGAACTCTTCTGCCCGTCTGGAGGACCACTTCGCCCGGCTTGGATGAAGACTTCTCCCGGCTTCGTTGAGGACTTCGGCCCAGTTGGATGAAGACTTCTCCCGGTAAGGTGATCTTCAAGGGGTTAGTGTTTTTTTAAGCGGGTATTGGGTGGGTTTTAGAGTAGAGTTGGTTGTGTGGGTGGTGGGTTTTAATGTTGGGGGGATTTGTAATTTTTTTTTACAGGTAAAAGAGCTGATTACTTTGGGGCAATGCCCCGCAAAAGGCCCTTTTAAGGGCTATTTGTAATTTAGTGTAGGGTAGGGATTTTTTTTATTTTATTAGAGGGATTAGATTAGGTGTAATTAGTTTAAAAATCTTGTAAATTGTTTATTATTTTCTGTAATTTAGTGTTTGTTTTTTTGTTCTTTAGCTAATTTTATTTAATTGTATTTAATTGTATTTCATTTAGGGAACTAATTTAATTATAGTGTAGTGTTAGGTGTAATTGTAACTTAGGTTAGGTTTTATTTTAAAGGTCAATTTGTATTTATTTTAGCTAGGTAGTTATTAAATAGTTAATAACTATTTAGTAATTATTCTACCTAGTTAAAATAAATACAAACTTGCCTGTAAAATAAAAATAAACCCTATGCTAGATACAATGTAACTATTAGTTATATTGTAGCTAGCTCAGGGTTTATTTTACAGGTAAGTATTTAGTTTTAAATAGGAATAATTTAGTTAATGATAGTAATATTTATTTCGATTTATTTTAATTATATTTAAGTTAGGGGGGGTCAGGTTTAGGGTTAGACTTAGGTTTAGGGGTTAATAACTTTAATATAGTGGCAGCGACGTTGGGGGGGGCAGATTAGGGGTTAGTAAATGTAGGTAGGTGGTGGCAAGGTTAGGGCCAGCAGATTAGGGGTTAATAATATTTAAGTAATGTTTGCAAGGCGGGAGTGCGGCGGTTTAGGGGTTAATATGTTTATTATAGTGGCGGCGATGTTGGGGGCAGTAGATTAGGGGTTAATAAGTGTAGGTAGGTGGCGGCAACATTGCGGGTGGCAGAGTAGGGGTTAATAAATATAATGTAGGTGTCTGCGATGTTGGGGGCAGCAGCGGCAGATTAGATACATAATTGACCTCAAGCAAGGTGAATTGACCATCCCGTGAGACATTACAGTGAATACTACATATTACCCCAGTTCGATTATCTTAAACGGCTACAAGCATCCACTTGGAGGACATATTCACTGTTATTACCATACTGGTATGTCTATTAGGTGATAGAGTCATTATATTTCTGTCAATTAGCAATCTAGTAGTAATAGTGAACCTTGCTATATACCTAGCTAAGTGACTTGTATTTATTGTCTGGTTCAGTTACTGTTTACACGGCGACCTCCATAGATGCACTATATCCGGTACACATAACCGGGGTACATTACTCCTAGCATTTTAATTTACCCATTTTTAATATTTTTCTAATAAAGTTTTATGTTTTAATTTTTTTCTGTGATGCCAATATAACAGGGGCGTATTTAGGTTTTGTGCTGCCCTAGGCACTCAAAATTCTGCTGCCCCCCCCCCCCCCACCCCACCCCAGGTTTAAGGCCTTTTTTAGACATAATATTTTTGGGGCAGGGTGTAAAAAATTAAAAAAAATTATGTATTTTTAAGTAGATTTTAATCACATATATACATCTTATACATATATATATATATATATATATATATATATATATATATATATATATATATATATATATATATATATATATATATATATATATATATATATATATATATATATATATATATATATATATATATATAAGACATTATTTTTCAAGTCAGATGATTAAAGTGTTTATATCAGAAAAAAATATCCTTCACTGTATGATAGTTTGTCAGTAGGTAGTTGTTTCACCTTAAACATCTTCTTTGGTGATTGACAGTTATTTAAGCAAAATATCTGCTTGGATAAATATGTAATGAATATACAAACTGGCCTTTAAAAGTACTTTAAAAATACAACAGTAGTTATGATAGGTTTAGGAATTGTATCCTAGGGGATAAAGTCACATGATACAATCATAATAAAGTATATACTTGTATTGTTTCTGAATGTATTAAATGCATACAACATATTTTCAGTTGTGTTTTAAGTCACATAGTTGTATAGATTCAGCAATAAATACTTATTCTTTGCATGTATGACAGATAGACAAACAATAAATGTACAAGTATTTAGTGACTAATCCGTTTAAGTATTTTAATGCCTAATGAAGATGTATTGAAGGGAGAAAGGCATATGCTGTTTTACAGTGGTCACGGTGTAGTGCACACTGCACTGTGTAGTCTGTGAGAGTCTCAATCACGTGGTGGACCCAGGAAGAATACCGCATTCCCTCTCAGTTCAGGCCAGGCTGCGCAAGTAAGCTCCGCCTCCACTGTCACCACGACATGCGCATCCACATACAATCCCATAGAATAGCAATAGCTGGGCCAGCCATTTAAGTCATTTGTAATTGGTTGATTTAGCCACCCAGCCCTGAGTTCAGTAGAGTGCCCCTAGGGACTCAAAATTCTGCTGCCCCTTAAAAATCTGCCTCCCTAGGCACCGGCCTCGTTGGCCTATGCCTTAATACACCCCTGCAATATAACTGTTTCAATAAGCCTATAAGGGTCTTACCTGAGTGCTTATATAGTATCACCCTTTTTGTTCAGTTCCTCTAACTGATAATAGTGAATGCCATTTCATTGATACTAAGCACCTTTTACCACAGCATATATGATATTACTAGACCAGATACATTTAATCTGAACGGTAATAGACCCTAATATTACTAAAAGTGGTGCCATCAATTTCTTTTTTCTAATGCTGTGTAGGTGCAATTGACCAATCAAACTTTCACTTTTCGCTAAGGGCGGGACTAAAAGAGACTAAAAAAAAGACTGCTGCCCCAGTGACGTAATTATGCCCTGACAAAGTCCCAGGAATAAGCCAATGGAGTTGAAACGCGTATAGTTTCTGGCTGCTTGATGTTGAAGGAATCTGTAAGCATATGTGTTTGTCTGCAAACATGTAGTGGGAGTCGTGGGGACTCGATACTGTGAAACGCAGCACTTTGTGATCAGGACCCAGTAAGAGAGACTAACATGAATATGGCAGGGAGGTAAAGTGCTGTTTCAATTAGTTATATTGATTTATTTTAATTATATTTAAGTTAGGGGGGGTCAGGTTTAGGGTTAGACTTAGGTTTAGGGGTTAATAACTTTAATATAGTGGCAGCGACGTTGGGGGCGGCAGATTAGGGGTTAGTAAATGTAGGTAGGTGGTGGCAAGGTTAGGGCCAGCAGATTAGGGGTTAATAATATTTAAGTAATGTTTGCAAGGCGGGAGTGCGGCGGTTTAGGGGTTAATATGTTTATTATAGTGGCGGCGATGTTGGGGGCAGTAGATTAGGGGTTAATAAGTGTAGGTAGGTGGCGGCAACATTGCGGGTGGCAGAGTAGGGGTTAATAAATATAATGTAGGTGTCTGCGATGTTGGGGGCAGCAGCGGCAGATTAGGGGTTAATAATTATAATTTAGGTGTCGGCAATGTCGGGGGCGGAAGATTAGGGGTTAATAAGTGTATGATTAGGGGTGTTTAGACTCGGGATTCATGTTAGGGTGTTAGGTGTAGACATAAAATGTATTTCCCCATAGGAATCAATGGGGCTGCGTTAAGGAGCTTTACGCTGCTTTTTTGCAGGTGTTAGACTTTTTTTCAGCCAGCTCTCCCCATTGATTCCTATGGGGAAATCATGCACGAGCACGTTACACCAGCTCACCGCTAACTTAAGCAGCGTTGGTATTGGAGTGCGGCAATGAGCAAAACTTTGCTCAATGCTCCCTTCTTGTCTTTTAATGACGGGTTTGTAAAAACCCGTAATACCAGCGCTGCATGTAAGTGAACGGTGAGACAAAACTGCTTGCTAGCACCGCATAGCCTCTAATGCAAAACTCGTAATCTGGGCCTTATTTTTCTTGCTATTGGAGAAATTAAAGTATCCTACAGGAAAGCCTTTGGAGGTACATTTGGGTACAGCTATATCTTTAAAGTGGATTTCTTGGAGGAATACTATAGAACACCAATTTAAAGCTATGGATCACTTACCAGGTGAGTTAAAACCTTTAGTATTTTGATATACTATATCAATTGAATGGCTAAGCATGCATGAGATTGGGTTGGCGGAATGTTCTCAGTGGCTCCTCTTATATGTAAATTCTGTCTCAGGGACCTGTTATTTAGGTCTGTGACTGGAGTTATGAGATGATGGAAGATTGCTGCTGCAATTGAAAGGTCATAGATTCTGAGGTATTGGAGATTTCTTCAGTTTGTTCTTCTAATTATAAGACTCTCTGCCCAAGATCATGTTTGTCTTTTTTTGACTTATGTTAGTCCCACTTTAATTCATTGGCCTACACGAGTAAAAAACGTGGTCAAATCTTCTTTAGTGGGAAGAGAGCAAAGATCTGATTTGGTTAGAGAACTTCTGTCATCAGATTTGGAGGTCATGGCATCTTCCACTATCTCCTCTCTTTCTGATCGTGTGGACTGTAGGGGAAGATGGTTCAGTGCTAGCAGCTTCCAATGTTTTGAAATAGGAGTTCATCTTCATTGGAGTATAGAGTGGTTTATTCTTCTGTCTGATTTAGAATTTCGTGTAGAAGCCATGTGATAAATATTCCATCATAAAGATCAAATACATGTTTAAATAGGTGGTATAATATTCATTCACTTGCAGGCTGCAATGACACGATCATTACACAATTAACCATAATCTTGTGTTTGGTGAAATTTAAACTTACTATTTAAAAGGAAGATAACCGGAGATTTATCAATGGTACAGTTGATCTTTTTTTTACAGTTATTTGAATGATAAAGGTCCAATAAAGGTACAATACATTTTAATAGTGGGGTATTCCAACCAGATATGTAATAAGGTTTCCCTCTCTCTCTCCACAGCTTCTCCTACACCTATCTAATGGGGCAGGGGAAAGTTGATGTAGTTGAAGGGGGGTTAAAGGAACATACTATTTGGAAAATTAAATGCTCTAATTCTTTAGAACAGTGTTTCCTCAAGTACCCCCAACTGCCTGGTTTTCATTATAGCTGAACCAGTGCACAGGTGACATAATTAGCTGATCAGTAGCCAACCAATGTTTTTGCTTGTTATGGCTCTTCATCAGCACGATAACAATTTTATAACAGTAACCATCATTTGGGTTGAAATAAATATTTTTGCTCAATTGGTGAAAATCTTCTGCCACTCTTTAGGAAAAAGAAAAGATTTCAACTCCCCCCCCCATTAATGAACATATAAAGGAGCCATAAATTAAAAGAGAGAAGCGCTCAACCTGGAAACAAACAGTAGCATTATAGCTTGTTCTATGGCTAGTTACCACCGAAGAAGCAGCCTCTTTTTGCTCAACATGTGCCTTTCACAGAGATGAACTTTACTGTAGCATATCAGTCTGATCCTGACTTAACAGTGCAGCCCAGCAACGAAATACCAGGCAATCCCTCTTTGAACAAAGGAAACAACAAAACCCCAGACGTACGTTTCAGCCTAGTGTGGGCCTAGCCAGCAAGGTACAGCCATATCCCTCTAGGCACACTGAGCAACGGGTCCACATCTGGATTCCCGCATCAACCTTAGGGAGACTTCCCTAAGTGTCATAATTTGCATAAATTAAAAGAAAGAAGCGCTTAACCTGGGAATGAACAATAGCATAATAGCTTGTTCTATGGCTAGTTACCACCCAAGAAGCAGCCTCTTTTTGCTCAACATGAGCCTTTCACAGAGAAGAACTTTCCTGTAGCATATCAGTCTGATCCTGACTTAACAGTGCAGTCCAGCCGCGAAATACCAGGCAATCCCTCTCTGAACAAGGGAAACAGCAAAACCCCAGGCGTACATTTCGGCCTAGTGTGGGCCTCGTCAGTGAGGTGTAGCCATATACCTCTAGGCACACTGAGCAATGGGTCCCCGTCTGGATTCCCACATCAAACTTAGGGAGACTTCCCTAAGCGTCAAAATTTGCATAAATTAAAAGATAGAAGCGCTCAACCTAGGAACAAAGAATAGCATAATAGCTTGTTCTATGGCTAGTACCACCCAAGAAGCAGCCTCTTTTTGCTCAACATGTGCCTTTCACAGAGAAGAACTCTCCTGTAGCATATCAGTCTGATCCTGGCTTAACAGTGCAGTCCAGCCCGAAATACCAGGCAATCCCTCTCTGAACAAGGGAAACAGCAAAACCCCAGACGTACGTTTCGGCCTAGTGTGGGCCTCGTCAGTGAGGTGCAGCCATATCCCTCTAGGCACACTGAGCAACGGGTCCACGTCTGGATTCCCGCATCACACTTAGGGAGACTTCCCTAAACATCAAAATTTGCATAAATTAAAAGTCAGAAGTGCTCAACCTGTGAACGAACAATAGCATAATAGCTTGTTCTATGGCTAGTAACCACCCAAGAAGCAGCCTCTTTTTGCTCAACATGTGCCTTTCACAGAGAAGAACTTTCCTGTAGCATATCAGTCTGATCCTGATTTAATAGTGTAGTCCAGCCCCAAAATACCAGGCAATCCCTCTCTGAACAAGGGAAACAGCAAAACCCCAGACGTACGTTTCTGCCTAGTGTGGGCCTCGTCAGTGAGGTGCAGCCATATCCCTATATATCCCTCTAGGCACACTGAGCAACAGATCCACGTCTGGATTCCCACATCACACTTAGGGAGACTTCCCTAAGCGTCATCATTTGCATAACTTAAAAGAGAGAAGCGCTCAACCTGGGAACGAACAATAACATAATAGCTTGTTCTATGGCTAGTTACCACCCAAGAAGCAGCCTCTTTTTCCTCAAGATGTGCCTTTCACAGAGAAGAACTTTCCTGTAGCATATCAGTCTGATCCTGACTTAACAGTGCAGTCCAGCTCCGAAATACCAGGCAATCCCTTTCTGAACAAGGGAAACAGCAAAACCGCAGACGTACGTTTCGGCCTTGTGTGGGCCTCGTCAGTGAGGTGCAGCCATATCCCTCTAGGCACACTGAGCAACGGGTCCACGTCTGGATTCCCGCATCACACTTAGGGAGACTTCCCTAAGCGTCATAATTTGCATAAATTAAAAGAGCGAAGCACTCAACCTGGGAATGAACAACAGCATAATAGCTTGTTCTATGGTGAGTTACCACCCAAGAAGCAGCCTCTTTTTGCTCAACATGTGCCTTTCACAGAGAAGAACTTTCCTGTAGCGTATCAGTCTGATCCTGACTTAACAGGGCAGTCCAGCCCCGAAATACCAGGCAATCCCTCTCTGAACAAGGGAAACAGAAAAACCCGAAACGTACGTTTCAGCCTAGTGTGGGCCTTGTCAGTGAGGTGCAGCCATATGCCTCTAGGCACACCGAGAAACGGGTCCACGTCTGGATTCCCGCATCACACTTAAAGAGATTTCCCTAAGCATCATAATTTGCATAAATTAAAAGAGAGAAGCGCTTAACCTGGGAACGAACAATAGCATAATCGCTTGTTCTATGGCTAGTTACCACCCAAGAAGCCGCCTCTTTTTGCTCAACATGTGCCTTTCACAGAGAAGAACTTTCCTGTCTGATCCTGACTTAGTGCAGTCCAGCCCTGAAAATGTCTCAGTGTGTCTAGAGGGATATGGCTGCACCTCACTGACGAGGCCCACACTAGGCCGAACGTACGTCTGGGGTTTTTCCGTTTCTCTTGTTCAGAGAGGGATTGAGTGGTATTTTGGGGCTGGACTGTACTGTTAAGTCAGGATCAGACTGATATGCTACAGGAAAGTTCTTCTCTGTGAAAGGCACATCTTGAGCAAAAAGAGGCTGCTTCTTGGGTGGTAACTAGCCATAGAACAAGCTATTATGCTATTGTTCGTTCCCAGGTTGAGCGCTTCTCTCTTTTTATATATGAAGGAGCCAGCCTGGACTTAGAGCTTAATAATAATTTATATAAAAAAATAATAATATTAATGTATAATTATATAAATGATGAGACAGTTGATATAAATGGTTTCAAAAGGTGGTATGGGGCTTTTAAAATGTGCTAATTTACCATGTTCAGTTATATAATCCCTTACATGAAAGTAGGAGAGTCATACACACATATATACATTCAATACATATATAAATATACACATATATACATACACACACACACATATATATACACACATATATACATAAACACATACACATATATACATACACACATACACATATGTACATACACACATACACATATATACATACTGTACATACATACAAATCCACACACATACATTAGAAAAGAAAAAAAGGTAGAAGGGTCATATTTAATATAATCCTGTCGTCAATACATAAAAGACCAAAGGTGTAAAGGAAACAACATTAGGCCAGATTATAAGTGGAGCGCTATTTAGTGCTTTCGCTCATGCGCTAACTGGGCTAGAAGTAAACTTTTTGCATGCGTCGGTTGCCCTCATATTACAAGTTGAAAGTAAAAAGTTATCGCTCATGCGCTAACCTGAAGTTTGAATGTAGTGCGTGCAATAACCTATTTCCCCATAGAAGTCAATGGAGAAAAAAACACACCCAACTCTTGCGCTAACCCAAACGCATATTCTTAAGTGCGCAACCTGACAAAAAACTGTAAATATTTATGTATATGCTTATATACTGTATATATGTGTTAATATGTGTATATATACATATAAACACACTTATATTTATGTATATATTCATATACATATATATTTCTAATTTTGCTGCCCAACGCTGCGCAAATTACCCCCTGTGCTAAGCTAGGTGCTTTGCCGTTTCTCACGGCATGAGAACGTGACTCCCATTGGAGCCTATGGAAGTGCGATCTCATGAGTAAACGTGAACTTGCGTGAGCATTGTGCCTAACTTGTAATGCGGGCTGGTATTACTGAGTGGAGCACAAATATGGCACTGCTAAAAAGTGCAACAGAGTGCTGATGACGTTTTATTAGGCAAAGATATTAGAAAATGTGAGATTGTTCTGGTTTCTGGGGGCAGATGAATAGTAACTACCTCACCTGGTTACAAGTAAGGGTTGTTATATGTTAGGCAAACAGTTGTGTGAGGGTTTATTGGGTGTAATGTTAGTTTATAAAGTTGGGAGATTGGTGCAGGATAAAGGTTTGCAAGTAGATTTTACAAAGATGGGAGCCTGTTGTGAGATCACTGCAATAAATGAAAGGAGAAGAAAGGTTAATAGAGGGGCGTGTCTGGACAGTGGCCATGCTAGGTCACAAAACTAGAAGCTCTCTTCAAGTTCTAGATAATCCGCTGATTATCTTCCTATTAATGTGGCATCCCACCTAACTATTGTTAGATATAGTTAAAGAAGGATATGCTGCTTTATACAATGTTAAAATGTCAATGCTTCTACTAAGAGAGGCTCTGATCCAGACTTTTCAACACCTCTGGCGGCGGCCTCACATCAACTTCATCAACAACCCCCCCTCCACGGAGCTCCAGGTATAACAGACAAAATGTATTAACACTATACAACTATTCTTTTTTTTTGTTTTTCTATTAACTCGCTCCATATTCAGCCCATACAATGACCCACAAGATAGTTGGAGAAAACAGGCCGGGCATAACAGCAGCAGTAGAGATATGGGAGCAGAATATGCAGGGACTTATATTTAAATACTTTCAAGACCTTAAGACTGAACTCGGATTGATCTACTCTACTCTACTGGTCACAGATTTCAAGCGGCCAACTAATACTGACCAAGATCTAAAGAAGAAGAAATCATCTAACATTATGGGTGCATCAAGTTGTGTATTACCCAATCAAGCAGATCCGTCATATGCAGAAGCGCTGCAAAGACGTCAAACACCCTGAAAAAGAGAACCATTACAGGTAGCGGCTGTAAGCCTCCTTGATCCTGTGTATCTAAAAGCTGCAAACACTAACTTACCTATGATGAAGTCCTGCAATGTTATGAGGGTTTTACAACTGGATGGAGGAATGCAGTCGATCCCCTGGGAACAACTATAGCTCAGAAATGGCCACAATGACTTTAGTCTAGACTCACTGCTGCACAATGAAAAATCTGGGCTTCACAGCAAGAAGGATACAAAAGACCGGCAATTCATCACTAGACTACAGGGAGATAAAATTGATGGCCGCACAAAAGTAAGTTCCAGGGGAAGGGCCCTCAGTTTTGTGGCTCTGATGAACTGCAGTGCCTTACATGGTCCCCAATGCAGATTCCCCCTTATGGAACATTCACAAGTTCAGAGACGGTCTGGGGTAGACTGAATCCTAAAAACATTTACCAACACAGGGCTACATAGCTCCTGAAGACAACTGTCTTGTGTATGGCTTTTGTTTTAATTTTTACTGCTATCATCCACATTACCAGTTAAAATGTTTGCTTATAAGACTGTATTTACCACCTAATCTGATTGTATTATGAGCTGGGGTCTTGGTTTGCCTATAGGGAGGGGATTACCCATTAGGTACTTAGCCTCTATTCTTCCATAGCAAATTATACATTATGTAAGTATCCACTAATTTTTAGACCTCTGCCCTCTACACTTATTGTTACCCAACCCACTCCAAAAATTATGGGCACTTGTGCAGAAAAACTGGAACATGGTCAGGCACACCCATTCTTTTAGTCATTACATTGTCAATATATTTCTGTATATATATCTGTGATCTTACTAGAGGGGTTAAATGAGCAGCTTCGTGTATGAGGAAACCTTTAATATCTTCACAAACTTATACTTGGTGATCCTAGGTAATTTGGATATTTTGATCTCACATTTCTCTGATTTAACACATGCCTAGGAGCATGAATAATATATAGAGGATATATAGATTTGCTCACCCCCTTGTTAATTTAAGCAAGGACAATACACTTCTCTAATCTCTAGTAACTATTTCATTTTTATTGTGCAGCACCTACCAGCGAGAAGACCACTATTCCCCTCTCCTTTTTGTCTTGATTGTTATCACAAATTAAAACTGTTTGGTGAAATTGTATAGTTCATATTACCACTGACTGATTTTCACTAGACTACCTATTTTTCTAACCCCATGCTATTGAATATCTCCATTTATACTCCAAAGTAATCAAAATATATTTATAAAGACTACCATAAGTTAAGGTAATCCCTTTTCTTTTATACTAATGACTCTATATTAATTTACTATCACCTTGGACTGAAATACACCTTGTCAGTGTATTGACATCTATAAGTGGTTAAGTTTGACTCATAACAGATTCATATGCTAAGACTTTAAAACAGAGCGCCCCAGCCCCCTCCCTCCCCCAACTTAAAACAGCTTTTGTCTGCTGATTTACTCCAATGCTTCAGACGCTAATACATACTATATATCATTACTAGTCCTAAAGCCCGTTCACACGGGCCGTGTGGTTTATTTTTATTTTTATATTCTCTCTCTCCCCTATCTCTCTCTCTCCCCTCTTTCTCCCCCCCTGTCTCTCTCTCTCTCACTCTCTCTCCCCTGTCTCTCTCACTCTCTCTCCCCTGTCTCTCTCACTCTCTCTCCCCTGTCTCTCTCACTCTCTCTCTCTCTCCCCTGTCTCTCTCTCTCTCTCCCCCCTGTCTGTCTCTCTCCCCTGTCTCTCTCTCTCTCCTCCCTGTCTCTCTCTCTCTCTCTCTCTCTCTCTCTCTCTCTCTCTCTCTCTCCTCTCTGTCTCTCTCTCTCCTCCCTGTCTCTCTCTCTCTCTCTCTCTCTCCCCTGTCTCTCTCTCTCCCCTGTCTCTCTCTCTCTCTCTCTCTCTCTCCCCTGTCTCTCTCTCTCTCCCCCCTGTCTCTCTCTCTCTCCCCCCTGTCTCTCTTCCCCCTGTCTCTCTCTCTCCCCCCTGTCTCTCTCTCTCCCCTGTCTCTCTCTCTCTCTCCTCCCTGTCTCTCTCTCTCCTCCCTGTCTCTCTCTCTCCTCCCTGTCTCTCTCTCTCTCTCCCCTGTCTCTCTCTCTCTCCCCCTGTCTCTCTCTCTCCCCCTGTCTCTCTCTCTCTCCTCCCTGTCTCTCTCTCTCCCCCCTGTCTCTCTCTCTCCCCCTGTCTCTCTCTCTCCCCCTGTCTCTCTCTCTCCCCTGTCTCTCTCTCTCCCCCCTGTCTCTCTCTCTCCCCTGTCTCTCTCTCTCCCCTGTCTCTCTCTCTCCCCTGTCTCTCTCTCTCTCCCCTGTCTCTCTCTCCCCTGTCTCTCTCTCTCCCCTGTCTCTCTCTCTCCCCTGTCTCTCTCTCTCTCCCCTGTCTCTCTCTCTCTCTCTCCCCTGTCTCTCTCTCTCTCTCTCTCTCCCCCCCCCTCTCTCTCCCCTGTCTCTCTCTCTCCCCTATCTCTCTCTCTCCCCCCTCTCTCCCCTGTCTCTCTCTCCCCTGTCTCTCTCTCCTCTGTCTCTCTCTCTCTCCCCTGTCTCTCTCCCCTGTCTCTCTCTCTCTTTCTCTCTCTCCCTCCCCTGTCTCTCTCACTCTCTCCCCTGTCTCTCTCACTCTCTCCCCTGTCTCTCTCACTCTCTCCCCTGTCTCTCTCACTCTCTCTCCCCTCTCTCTCTCCCCTGTCTCTCTCTCCCCTGTCTCTCTCTCTCTCTCCCCTGTCTCTCTCACTCTCTCCCCTCTCTCTCTCCCCTGTCTCTCTCCCGTCTCTCTCTCTCCCCCCTGTCTCTTCTCTCTCTCTCCCCTCTTTCTCCCCCCCGTCTCTTCTCTCTCTCTCCCCCCCTGTCTCTTCTCTCTCTCTCTCCCCTCTTTCTCCCCCCGTCTCTTCTCTCTCTTTCCCCACTTTCTCCCCCCCTGTCTCTTCTCTCTCTCTCTCTCTCTCTCTCCCCTCTTTCTCCCCCCCTGTCTCTTCTCTCTCTCTCTCCCCTCTTTCTCCCCCCTGTCTCTTCTCTCTCTCTCCCCTCTTTCTCCCCACCTGTCTCTTCTCTCTCTCTCTCTCTCTCTCTCTCTCTCCCCTCTTTCTCCCCCCCTGTCTCTTCTCTCTCTCTCCCCCCTCTTTCTCCCCCCTGTCTCTTCTCTCTCTCTCTCTCTCTCTCTCTCTCTCTCTCCCTCTCCCCCCTCTTTCTCCCCCCTGTCATCTCTCTCTCTCTCTCCTGTCTCTCTCACTCTCTCCCCTGTCTCTCTCACTCTCTCCCCTGTCTCTCTCACTCTCTTCCCTGTCTCTCTCACTCTCTCCCCTGTCTCTCTCACTCTCTCCCCTGTCTCTCTCTCTCTCCCCTGTCTCTCTCTCTCTCTCTCTCTCTCTCTCTCTCTCTCTCTCCTGTCTCTCTCTCTCACCCCTGTCTCTCTCTCTCTCTCTCTCTCTCTCTCTCTCTCTCTCTCTCTCTCTCTCTCTCTCTCTCTCTCTCTCTCTCTCTCTCTCTCTCTCCCCTGTCTCTCTCTCTCTCCCCTGTCTCTCTCTCTCTCCCCTGTCTCTCTCACTCTCTCCCCTCTCTCTCTCCCCTGTCTCTCTCTCCTCCTGTACCTGCTCCCCGCGCTGCTGTTAAGGCTGCTGTTAAGTTCTCCTGCTCCCCGCGCTGCTGTTAAGGCTGCTGTTAAGTTCTCCTGCTCCCCGCGCTGCTGTTAAGTTCTCCTGCTCCCTGCGCTGCTGTTAAGTTCTCCTGCTCCCCGCGCTGCTCTTTAAACAGCGGAGGTGCGCGTGCGAGGTCGGGTGGGTGCGCGTGCGGTCTCTCAGCTGTGCGCTGTTTAAACAGCGGAGGTGCGCGTGCGACATCGGGTGGGTGCGCGTGCGAAGGTCTCTCAGCTGTGGGCTGTTTAAACAGCGGAGGTGCACGTGCAGGAAGGCCAAGTGTTTGTCTCTACTCCGCATGACGGCTTCAGACAAACACTTGGCCTTTTATAATATAGGATATTAGCTTAATTTGCTTTACCATTATTCTCTCTGCATTTACTATTATACATTTATCAAATGGTCTAAGAGTGGCCATCACGTAACTACCAACTGCAGTAATATTACTGACCTTCCTAGCCCAAGAGAGGCCAGTGCAGTAGTTACATTAATGCCATAAGCCATTAGAAAAAAAACAAAAAACAGGTTTCATATATGTTTGCTTATCTTACTATTGACATTTGGTTGTTTACTGTTACTAAATGTCTTATGTACTTAGCTTACAAGTTATTATTTTCATATAGTTATTCCTGAAGTAAGGCATTGTTTTATTGTCCATTCACAGTACTGTCACAGCTTGATAACACCTTGTATGCTTATTTTCTCTCACCTAGATTACGAGTTTTGAGCTAAACAGGATGCGAAACTAATGCCAACAAAGTTGCGTTATTTCACTCTCCATAGTGCTGCTATTACGAGTTACTGAAAAGCCTCCTTGTGCGTGCGATATGGTGGCATTAAGCTCCATACCGCACAAAATCCAAGGTCTACTTTGACGTGCTCGTGCATGTTTTCCCCCATAGACATCAATGGGGAGAGAGTGTTAGAAAAAAAACTAACACCTGAAGTGCGGAATGAAAAATCTCCGTAACGCAACCCCATTGATGTCTATAGGGATAAAAAAACTTACGTTTAAACCTAAAACCCTAACAAAAACCCCAAGTCTAAACACCCCTAATCCGCCGCCCCTGACATCGCCGCCACCTAAATAAAGTTATTAACCCCTATTCCGCCGATCCCAACATCGCTGACACCAATAAAAGATATTAACCCCTAATCTGCCGCTCACCGACATCGCCGCCACTATAATATAGTTATTAACCCCTAATCCACTGTTCCCCAACATCGCCACCATTATAATAAAGTTATTAACCCCTAAACCTCTGGTCTCCCAAATCGCAGCCACTATAATAAAGTTATTAACCCCTAAACCTCCGGCCTCCCACATCGCCGCCACTATAATAAAGTTATTAACCCCTAAACATCTGGCTTCCCACATTGCCGCCACTAAATAAACCTATTAACCCCTAAACCGCCGACCCACCACATCGCAAAACACCAAATTAAACTATTAACCCCTAAACCTAACACCCCTTAACTATAAATTAAAATTACAATATAACTATCTTAAAATGAATAAAAACTTACCTGTGAAATAAAAAAACCCTAAGTTTAAACTATAAATTAACCTAACATAACTATTCTAATAAAATTAAAAAAACTACCAATTTAAAAATCTAAATTACAAATTTAAAAAAACGAATACTACGAAAAAAAATAAAAAATCTAAAAATACAAAAAATAATAAACACTAAATTACGGAAAAAAAAACATCTTAGCTTACAAAAAATAATAAACGAAATTATTAAAAATAAAAACAATTACACCTAATCTAATAGCCCTATAAAAATAAAAAATAAACCCCGAAATAAAAACACACCCTAGCCTCAATCAACTACCAATAGCCCTTAAAAGGGCCTTTTGTAGGGCATTGCCCTAAGTTAAACAGCTCTTTTACCTGTAAAAAAATACAAAGTCCACCCAACAGTAAAACCCACCACCCAACCAACCCCCAAAATAAAAAAACTAACTCTAAAAAATACCTAAGCTACCCATTGCCCCTAAAGGGACATTGGTATGGGCATTGCCCTTAATAGGGCATTCAGCTCTTTTTCATTGCCTTTAAAAGGAGATTCAGCTCTTTTAAAAAAAGCCCAAAGCCCTAATCTAAAAAAAAAACCCACCCCCCCCAAAAAAAAAAAATAACACTAACCCCATAAAATCTACACATGGGATGGATGCCCTTTAGGGGCAATGGGTAGCTTAGTTTTTTTTTTAGAGTTACATTTTTTTATTTTTGGGGGTTGGTGGGGTGGTGGATTTTACTGTTGGGGGAACTTTGTATTTTTTTTTTACAGGTAAAAGAGCTGTTTACCTTAGGGAAATGCTCTACAAAAGGCCCTTTTAAGGGCTATTGGTAGTTTATTGTAGGCTTTTTCATTTTTATAGGGCTATTAGATTAGGTGTAATTGTTTTTATTTTTGATCATTTCGTTTATTATTTTTGTAAGCTTAGTGTTTTTTATTTTTTGTAATTTAGTGTTTATTATTATTTGTAATTTTAGATTTTTAAATTTTTTTCTTAGTGTTAGGTTTTTATAAATTTGTAATTTAGATTTTTTAATTGGTTAGGTTAATTTATAGTTTTTTTATTTCACAGGTAAGTTTTTATTTATTTTAAGATAGTTATATTGTAATTTTAATTTAGGGGGGTGTTAGGTTTAGGGGTTAATAGTTTAATTTAGTGTTTTGCGATGTGAGGGGCCGGCGGTTTAGGAGTTAATAGGTTTATTTAGTGGTGACGATGTCAGGGAGCAGCTGTTTATTGTTAGGTTTAGAGGTAAATAACTTTATTATAGTGGTGGAAATGTGGGAGGCCGTAGGTTTAGGGGTTAATAACTTTATTATAGTGGTGGCAATGTTGGGGAGCAGCGGTTTAGGGGTGTTTAGGTTTATTTAATAGTTGCAATGTGGGTGGGCGGCAGATTAGGGGTTAATACGTTTTAAATAGTGTTTGCGATGCAGGAGGGTGGCGGTTTAGGGGTTAATAGGTAGTTTATGGGTGTTGGTGTACTTTGTAACACTTTAGTTATGAGTTTTGTGAAACATTTTTGTTGCACAAAATTCATAACTACTGGTCTCAGATGGTGGAATGGATCGTGTCGGTATAGGCTGTAAGGCAAGCATTTTAGCTGGACTGCACAACCTGTAATACCGGTGTTATAAAAATCGCACAATAAAACGTCATTTTTTTGTGTGTGGAATGGATGTTGCGTTACAGGCTTAAATGCTTGCGGTATAGCAATACCGAAACGACTCATAATATGGGTTACTGGCCATTATGCTGGAATTGCCATTTTTCAGCATTAAAAATGTAGCGCAAAACTCGTAATATACCTGTCTGTAAGTTGTCATAGTTTATACAGTGTAATGTACAAAAACCTCAATAAAAAAAATATAAAAAAAAGGAAAAGAAAGGTGATTATTTCTGGTAATAAAGTAGGGGAAGTGAAATAGCTGCATATACATATAGGAAAGGGTGATAGAAAGTTTGGAAAATTGCAAAGAAATTTAGAAATACTTTCAGAGATTCAGATATTACAAATTATTCCCAACATTGGGGTTAATTCTAATCCTGATTCTGATCCTGTTTATCATCTGTTTTTCAGCTCCTGATAAATGTTTTTCAAGTTCAGAGCAAACAATAGCAGTTTCTGTAATGAAAAAAGTTCTGATAGGATTGAGTGGATCAGATCCAGGAAAATGATGCATACAATGCATGGCTTTAGCAATCACAATCCCCTGATCACCAGTTTTGTACTGTAGTTCAAAAACAAAATGGACACATTGGCCTCTATTTAAGAAAGTCTGGCGGACCTGATCTGACAGTGCGGATCAGGTCCGCCAGACCTCGCTGAATGCGGAGAGCAATACGCTCTCCGTATTCAGCATTGCAACGCCGCCCCCTGCAAATTCGCGGCCAATCGGCGGCCAGCAGGGAGGTGTCAATCAACTCGATCGTACTCGATCGGGTTGAATTGCTGCGATGTCTGTCCGCCTGCTCAGAGCAGGCGGACAGGTTATGGAGCAGTGGTCTTTGTGACCGCTGCTTCATAACTGGTGTTTCTGGCAAGCCTGCAGGCTCGCCAGAAACACGGGGCATCAAGCTCCATTCGGAGCTTGATAGATAGGCCCCATTAAATTCAACCAGAAAGTATATTAATAAAAACGTTACTTATGTATTTATATTTATAATAGAGGGACACATGATATTATAGCAAATGAGAAGGAAATGCGAGAAAAAGTAAATTATGTCAGCTACATCTAAAAATGGCATTTAGTAATCTCACACTTAAAATGTTAGTTTTTATTTCATACTCATATGTATGTGGTTGTAGGTTACAGTAATGTAATCAATTGGCAATCAATTATTTGTGACATGGATTTAACAGTGAGCTTTTCTGTTTTGTTTTTTGGCAACCAAGATCTTTTGCACAGAAGCCTTTAAAATGTTTTATAAACCATCATTTACAGTATCATGTTCCCATCTTCTTACAGTAATAAAATAGTGGCAAAACAGAGCTCATTCTGAACCTCATCATTTAGCAGTTTCACAGTTAAAATCCCTAAATAGAAGATGAGATAAATTGCGGCCACTTGCGGGGCATGCAGATATAACCCGCTATATCCAGCGCATGTATGTGCGCAGCTGAACGACCTCCAATGTACAGGGTATGTTGGTAGTAATTAGAGTGTTAACATTTATCAGAAACACCACTCTATCCAACTGCAAAACCTACACACAGACTACATTTAACGATTCTTGGATTTAATGATAGTTATCTACTGGAAAAACATAATTTATGCTCACCTGATAAATTTATTTCTCTTGTGGTGTATCCAGTCCACGGATCATCCATTACTTGTGGGATATTCTCCTTCCCAACAGGAAGCTGCAAGAGGATCACCCACAGCAGAGCTGTCTATATAGCTCCTCCCCTAACTGCCACTACCAGTCATTCGACCGAAGACAAGCAAGAGAAAGGAGAAACTATAGGGTGCAGTGGTGACTGTAGTTTAAAAATAAAAAACACCTGCCTTAAAATGACAGGGCGGGCCGTGGACTGGATACACCACAAGAGAAATAAATTTATCAGGTAAGCATAAATTATGTTTTCTCTTGTAAGGTGTATCCAGTCCACGGATCATCCATTACTTGTGGGATACCAATACCAAAGCTATAGGACACGGATGAAGGGAGGGACAAGGCAGGCGCTTAAACGAAGGCACCACTGCCTGCAAGACCTTTCTCCCAAAAATAGCCTCCGAAGAAGCAAAAGTATCAAATTTATAGAACTTTGAAAAAGTATGAAGCGAAGACCAAGTTGCCGCCTTACAAATCTGTTCAACAGAAGCCTCATTTTTAAAAGCCCATGTGGAAGCTACCGCTCTAGTAGAATGAGCTGTAATCCTTTCAGGAGGCTGCTGGCCAGCAGTCTCATAAGCTAAGCGTATTATACTCCATAGCCAAAAAGAAAGAGAGGTTGCCGAAGCCTTTTGGCCTCTCCTCTGTCCAGAGTAGACAACAAACAATGCAGATGTTTGACGAAAATCTTTAGTAGCTTGTAAATAAAACTTTAAAGCACGAACCACGTCAAGATTGTGTAAAAGACGTTCCTTCTTTGAAGAAGGATTAGGACACAGTGATGGTACAACAATCTCCTGATTGATATTTTATTAGATACCACCTTAGGTAAAAAAGCAGGTTTGGTATCCTTGAAGAACCTTAAGAACTAAATTTAAACTCCAAGGCGCAGCAACAGGTTTAAACACAGGCTTGATTCTGACTAAAGCCTGACAAAACGCCTGCACATCTGGAACCTCAGCCAGACGTTTGTGCAAAAAAATAGACAGAGCAGAAATCTGTCCTTTTAAGGAACTAGCTGACAAACCCTTCTCCAATCCTTTTTGGAGAAAAGATAATATCCTAGGAATCCTGACCTTACTCCATGAGTAACCCTTGGATTCACACCAATGAAGATATTTACACCATATCTTATGATAGATTTTCCTGGTGACAGGCTTTCGCGCCTGTATTAAGGTATCAATGACCGACTCGGAGAAACCACGCTTTGATAAAATCAAGCGTTCAATCTCCAAGCAGTCAGCTGCAGAGAAATTAGATTTGGATGGTTGAAAGGACCCTGAAGTAGAAGGTCCTGCCTCAGAGGCAGAGTCCATGGTGGAAAGGATGACATGTCCACCAGATCTGCATACCAAGTCCTGCGTGGCCACGCAGGTGCTATCAAAATTACCAATGCTCTCTCCTGTTTGATCTTGGCAATTAGACAAGGGAGCAGAGGAAACGGTGGAAACACATAAGCCAGATTGAAGGACCAAGGCGCTGCTAGAGCATCTATCAGTGCTGCCTTGGGATCCCTGGACCTGGATCCGTAACAAGGAAGCTTGGCGTTCTGGCGAGATGCCATGAGATCCAGTTCTGGTTTGCCCCAACGTTGAATCAACTGTGCAAACACCTCCGGATGGAGCTCCCACTCCCCCCGATGAAAAGTCTGACGACTTAGAAAATCTGCCTCCCAGTTCTCTACTCCTGGGATATGGATAGCTGATAGATGGCAAGAGTGAATCTCTGCCCATTGAATTATCTTTGAAACCTCCAACATCGCTAGGGAACTCCTTGTTCCCCCTTGATGGTTGATGTAAGCTACAGTCGTGATGTTGTCCGACTGAAATCTGATGAACCTCACTGCCGCTAGCTGAGGCCAAGCCTGAAGAGCATTGAATATCGCTCTTAGTTCCAGAATGTTTATTGGAAGGAGTGCCTCCTCCTGAGTCCACGACCCCTGAGCCTTCAGAGATTTCCAGACTGCACCCCTGCCCAGAAGGCTGGCATCTGTTGTTACTATTGTCCAATCTGGCCTGCGGAAGGTCATACCTTTGGACAGATGGACCCGAGATAACCACCAGAGAAGAGAATCCCTGGTCTCTTGATCCAGATTTAGTAGAGGGGACAAATCTGTGTAATCCCCATTCCACTGACTGAGCATGCAGAGTTGCAGCGGTCTGAGATGTAGGCGGGCAAACGGAACTATGTCAATTGCCGCTACCATTAAGCCGATTACTTCCATACACTGAGCCACCGAAGGGCGAGAAGTATAATAAAGAACACGGCAGGAATTTAGAAGTTTTGACAACCTGTCCTCTGTCAGGTAAATCCTCATTTCTACAGAATCTATTAGAGTTCCCAAGAAGGAATCTCTTGTGAGAGGGGATAGAGAATTCTTCTTTTTGTTCACTTTCCACCCATGAGACCTCAGGAATGCCAGAACAATGTCCGTATGGGACTTGGCAATTTGGAAATTCGACGCCTGTATCAGAATGTCGTCTAAGAAAGGGGCTACTGCTATGCCTCGCGGCCTTAGGACCGCCAGAAGTGACCCCAGAACCTTCGTAAAGATTCTTGGTGCCGTAGCTAACCCAAAGGGAAGAGCCACAAACTGGTAATGCCTGTCTAGGAAGGCGAACCTGAGAAACCGATGATGATCTTTGTGTATCGGAATGTGAAGATAAGCATCCTTTAAGTCCACGGTAGTCATGTATTGACCCTCCTGGATCATAGGTAGGATGGTTCGAATAGTCTCCATCTTGAAAGATGGGACCCTGAGAAACTTGTTTTGGATCTTGAGATCTAAGATTGGTCTGAAGGTTCCCTCTTTCTTGGGAACCACAAAGAGATTTGAATAGAAGCCTTGCCCCTGTTCCTCCTTTGGAACTGGGTGGATCACTCCCATAACTAGGAGGTCTTGAACACAATGTAAGAATGCCTCTCTCTTTATCTGGTCTGCAGATAATTGTGAGAGGTGAAATCTTCCTTTTGGGGAAGAAGCTTTGAAGTCCAGAAGATATCCCTGGGACACAATTTCCAATGCCCAGGGATCCTGGACATCTCTTGCCCAAGCCTGGGCGAAGAGAGAAAGTCTGCCTCCTACTAGATCCGTTACCGGATCGGGGGCTGATCTTTCATGCTGTCTTAGAGGCAGCAGCAGGCTTCTTGGCCTGCTTACCTTTGTTCCAGGCCTGGTTAGGTCTCCAGACCGGCTTGGACTGGACAAAATTTCCCTCTTGTTTTGCATTAGAGGGAGTTGATGCCGCGCTCGTCTTAAAGTTTTGAAAGGCACGAAAATTAGTTTGTTTGGTCCTTAATTTATTAGACCTATCCTGAGGAAGGGCATGACCTTTTCCTCCAGTAATATCAGAAATGATCTCCTTCAGTCCAGGCCCGAATAGGGTCTGCCCCTTGAAGGGAATGTTGAGAAGCTTAGACTTTGAAGTAACGTCAGCTGACCAGGATTTAAGCCATAGCGCCCTACGCGCCTGTATAGCAAAACCTGAGTTCTTAGCCGTTAGTTTGGTTAAATGAACAATGGCGTCAGAAACAAATGAATTGGCTAGCTTAAGCACTTTAAGCTTGTCAAGTATATCATCCAATGGAGTTTCTACCTGTAAGGCCTCTTCCAGAGACTCAAACCAGAAGGCCACAGCAGCAGTGACCGGGGCAATGCATGCAAGAGGCTGGAGAATAAAACTTTGTTGAATAAACATTTTCTTAAGGTAACCCTCTAACTTTTATCCATTGGATCTAGAAAAGCACAACTGTCCTCGACGGGAATAGTTGTACGCTTAGCTAGGGTAGAAACTGCTCCTTCCACCTTAGGGACCGTTTGCCATAAGTCCCGTGTAGCAGCATCTATTGGAAACATTTTCTTAAAAATAGGAGGGGGAGAGAACGGTACACCTGGTCTATCCCATTCCTTAGTAATAATTTCTGAAAACCTTTTAGGTATTGGAAAAACATCAGTGTAAACAGGCACTGCATAGTATTTATCCAATCTACACAATTTCTCTGGCACTATAATGGTGTCACAGTCATCCAGAGTAGCTAAAACCTCCCTGAGCAACACGCGGAGGTGTTCAAGCTTAAATTTAAATGTAGACATATCAGAATCAGGTTGAAGCATCTTCCCTGAGTCAGAAAAATCACCCACAGAAAGAAGCTCTCCTGCCTCAGCTTCTGCATATTGTGAGGGGATATCAGACATAGCTACTAAAGCGTCAGAGAGCTCTGTATTTTTTCTAGTCCCAGAGCTGTCTCACTTTCCTTGTAACCCTAGTAGTTTGGACAATACCGCTGTAAGGGTACTATCCATAACTGCCGCCATAGCTTGTAAAGTAAACGCCATGGGCGCGCTAGATGTACTTGGCGCCACTTGAGCGAGAGTCCCTTGAGCGGGAGTCAAAGGTTCTGACACGTGGGGCGAGTTAGTCAGCATAACTTCTCCCTTGTCAATTTCTTCTGGTGATAAATCTTTTAAAGACAGAATATGATCTTTATAACTTAAAGTAAAATCAGTACATTTGGTACACATTCTAAGAGGGGGTTCCACAATGGCTTCTAAACATAATGAACAAGGAGTTTCCTCTATGTCAGACATGTTTAAACAGACTAGCAATGAGACCAGCAAGCTTGGAAAACACTTTGATAAATGTAAAGAAGCAAAAAATAAAAACGGTACTGTGCCTTTAAGAGAAACAATTTTTGTCAGAAATTGAAAAACAGTGATAAAAAGCAGTAAATCTTACGAAATTTTTACAGTGTGTATAATAGACTAACAGAGCATTGCACCCACTTGCAAATGGATGATTAACCCCTTAGTTTCAAAACCAGATCAAAAAAACGATATAAACATTTTTTAACAGTCACAACAAACTGCCACAGCTCAGCTGTGGCCCTACCTGCCCATACAATGACTTTTGAAGGCACAAAAACCCTTTGTAGAGGTCCTAAGTGTTCAGGGGACTCCTTCAGGGAAGCTGGAAGTCTCAAGATGCAAAAACTACTGCACAATTTAGGCCTGAAATTAGGCCCCTCCCAACCTGTACTCACAGTGAGAGGGCCATAAAAAAATATCCCTAGGCAAAATCTAGCCAGCCATGTGGAAAAAACTGGGCCCCAATAAAGTTTTATCACCAATATGAAGAAAAAACGTTTAAACACTTCAAGCAAACGTTATCTTATTTTCAGTAATGTGAGAAAGTAATAAGAATATTACCTTTTACAGCAAGCATGATACTAGTCGTTATTAAATCACTGTAATCAGGCTTACCTTAAATAAATCCGGTATTAACAGCATTTTCTAGCATATTCATTTCTCTAGAAAAATTTAAACTGCACATACCTCATAGCAGGAGACCCTGCACACCATTCCCCCAGCTGAAGTTACCTCATCTCTTCAGTTATGTGTGAGAACAGCAATGGATCTTAGTTACAACCTGCTAAGATCATCAAAAACCACAGGCAGACTCTTCTTCAACTTTCTGCCTGAGGCTAAAACAGTACAACTCCGGTACCATTTGAAAATAATAAACTTTTGATTGAAGATAAACTACATAAATTCACCACATCTCTCTAGCTACTTCCTATGTTGTCGAGAGCTGCAAGAGAATGACTGGTAGTGGCAGTTAGGGGAGGAGCTATATAGACAGCTCTGCTGTGGGTGATCCTCTTGCAGCTTCCTGTTGGGAAGGAGAATATCCCACAAGTAATGGATGATCCGTGGACTGGATACACCTTACAAGAGAAATAGAGATTGAATAATGTGACAGTTATCTCTGCTGTGCTTGACTCAGAAGATTGTGATCACTTTGCTAAACAAAAAAACAAAATAATGTCCAATCCTGTTTTTCCAATACTGAAAAAAATGGAAAGATTAACATTGATTCCCTTGTCTTCCTTGAAAAGACAAAGGCAGATGAATTACATTCCTAGGAGATTGAGCTGGGAGACTGGTGTGAGATAAATATTTGTTAGGAGATAAATAAGTATTTGTATAATTGTAATGCTGTTACATACAAATTTCATAGTTTAAGTTAATTTTATTCAAGCAGCATTTAAAATGTTCTATTGAACCAGGAAAAATCTGCTTTATTAATATATAAACTCAACTGGAGCAAAATAAATGCAAAAAATACAATCTCAAAACAATTAAATAGAATAAAGCAAGAATAGAAATGAGACAACCTCATCAGCTATGAAACAACAAGGAGAGAAGAGATGCTTATGAATTCTGCATACTGGGGGTAAAAAATGCTGACCCTGCCTCTAGAATACCCTGGAACGCCCACAGTTAACCCCTTGTGGCACATTTTATTTTCTCTAGCCAAACTCCTTTACCATAACAAAATAGACACATGAATATTTTGCAATAATAAGTGTAGCTGTTGTAATTATTGTTTTACTGTGCTATTGTTTGATGTGCGAGATATCATGTATTGAACACAACTATAGATATTAACAGCAGGAACACCCACTAACCAAACACTGGAATAGATAGCTGAATTGATGTTCAGGGTATTTTGAACATGATCTCACCTTTACAAAAAGACCTCTTGGTAAACTTACGATTGTCTAAGCATGTAGGCCTTGCACTGACCACTAAGGGCTAGATTTATTAAAGCCCTACGGCTGCAAGTTCTCACAAGAACTTGCTTGCCGTAATTTATCAAGCAGCGGTCACCAGACCGCCGCTTCCCTAACCTCTTCGCCACCTCTTAGGTGGAAAAATTCAATCTCCTCGGTCTAGTCAGACCGAGGAGATTGACAGCTCCTGCCCGCGCTTGATTGGGTGTGCGCGGGCAGGGGGCAGGATTGCACGCGAGCGCAAAATTGCGCTCGTGTGCAATTAAGAAAACCTGCGGGTAATTACGCCGCGCCACAGGCGAGCTGAGGCGTACAGGGGCGCGTATATGCGCCCCTGTCCACCTCAGCTTTAATAAATCTAGCCCTAAGTATTTATTTTATTGCTTTAGAACTGCAGGAGAGGCTGGGATTCACTACAGGGTGATGAGTGAGAGGAAAGTGTTTGAGTCTAGCATGAGTTAAAGTTCAGCAAAGGCAGAAGAGTATGTAGGAAACTATGTTAAGGCATTAATCATGCACAAACTATATACAGTACCTTGCCAAATTATTACACCCAATGGTCAAAAAATGATCACTTTGATGCTAATTTCTTATTTATTCCTAATAATGTTTATTGATTTTTTTTTAGTTTTGTCACCATGATAGTACAAAGACTATCATACTGACTCGTATGAGAGTTGTACAGGTCTGGAGATTCACAATTTAATTCTTTCACACCATGTTTCTGGACTTTATAATTGTGTATAGCTGTCAAAGATTAAAAAGATGGTAAAGTCAAAATTAAAGTTAAATGGATTGTCTAGAGCATGGAATTTTAAAACAACTTTACAATTTACATCTCTTGATATCCTTTGTTAAAGTGTAATCCTAGGTGAGCTCAGGAGCGTGCACATGTCTTTAGCCATCTGGCAGCAGTTTTTGCAAAAATATTTATAGAAATGTTAAACATAATCTAACCACTGCTGTCATGGCCTGCTAAATACACATATATGTTCTTAAGATCCTATCAGCCTACCTAGGGTCTATAGAGATATTATACATTATTCAACATCAATCTTCAACAAAAGACACCACATCAAATTTGATAATAGATGTAAATTGGAAAGTTGTTTTAAATGTGCATGTTCTATCTGAATCATTAATTTTATTGTTACTGTCCCTTTAACTATGATTACCATTTCTTTGTATTTTTCTTTAACTTTAAGTCAATAAAACATAAACAGGTAAATTACTAGTTGTGCATTCGTCTTTTAACAATAACCCCTTATCTGCTGTCCGCCCACATCGCCCCCACTATACTAAAGTTATTACCCCTATTCCACCTCTATAATAAACCTATTAACCCCAAAACCGCAAGTCCGCCACAATGAAATATACAAAATTAAACTAGTAACCCTTAAACTGAAAGCCCCCCACATCGCAATAAACTAATTTATAATAATGCCCCCTAACTTTATATTAAAATTACAATTTCCCTGTCTTAAATTAAATTAAAACTTACCTGTCAAATTAAAAAAATAAGTTTAGGGGGGCGGAGCCAACTGTTGGAAAGAGCAAACACGTTTAATGGAAGCTCCTGCTGAAAAATATCATATTTACTTAACTGCCTCTGATCTTTAGGAGGATAATCGCACTTTTTTGTCTCATCTTATGGAACTAGCCTCAGTGTCTTTGTTTGAGACTGAACGGTGGATGCTCTGACACAAAGCTCCTGTATGAAGCTGCCCTGATTTCCTGAAACTCCTGAACTGAGATACTCCTGCGCAACGCCTCATCGCTGGCCACAGGCAAGTTGGGGAGAATTTAATTAGATTCGCTACCCCTCTACTGTAATTCTGACTTTGAAGACCTGGCTCAAAATCATATCGTTTTATTCATGTTCAGGGCAACGGAACCCCCTCCCCCCCCCTCCCTCTGATATCTAGGTCAAGTTCTCTTGCTTGATAATACCGGAGACTGGGCCCTACGATACACTCTATTGGCTGTGTACACACTCTCATCACCTCTTACCCCCAAGACCATGGAGTCCGGTGTTAGAGAGGAGGACTTAACGTTTCAACGCATGGAGGAGAATTTTGTTGATCTGAAGCGTAGCCTGTGGGCAGTATGGGAACTCGCCACGCAGCTACCAGAGGAGGAACAAGCAACAACGCATTGCAGCTGGGTGGAGGCCCCATCTATAACGGATGGAGTCCGCGATGAGAGAAGCTGCACAACACCTCTGGTTCACAACGCCACAGCGGCGATATGCGACACTCTGCTTTCTGGGACTCACATAGCCGGCCTCACAATTTACTCAATGATGCAACCACTTCAGTTTTTCATACTCCCTATCTTCTCATATGGGCAGCACCTAGCCACGAGGGGGAGAAAACGCCATTGTGGGACTTGCCCTTACATCACCACACAGCTTGGAATACAACGGCTTTCACACTTCCAAAAAAACAGGACTTTAGTAAACTTGAGGGATACTCGTATATTCTCACCCCATTCTGCCCCAAAGAGGGGAAATCTGGAGTTGGCTGAACACTATGTATACTCACATACCCCCCCTCTCCCCCTGTTTTTGTTATATTATTTGTTCTCCTCTCCACTCTTAATCTGAAACTCAGTGGGAATCCACTTGTTCTTTTGCTCATTATGGTGTATGGTTTGAATTTAACACATGATATTGTACCATAGTTTTTTATGTTTATCTCTTATATATATATCAGAGGATAGCGCATAGATGTTGTATGTTTGATCCATGGAGCTCTTTCCTTCACTCCGCAAACAAGCTGAAACCTATCCTTTACACAAGTTTTATTAAATTTAAAGAACCATTTAACCTATATGAGACAGGATACGTTACCAAACTCTCTTCTCACATTTATATAGCACTTACTAGTACAGACGCTGCTGGCGGCCGAGGTGGCAAAATATCTAGGGAGAGTGTGGAGAGACAACTTGGTAAATAGGCATTCTATTAAATTTTGGAGCCTTAGGTGGAGCTTCCTTAATCTATCCTCAGTAGGTTCAAATGTTTTTTATACTTCATACAACAATTATATAGATGTTTATAACTCTATTGTGTTAAAATCTAGATCACAAATACGCACTAATTTATCTCATAGAAACATTTTCTACTAGAGCAGCCATAGATACCCTTACACTGTAGGTTACATGACCAAGCCTAGAGTATTTCTACATATAATTCTCAGTTATAATGGTAAGGCATTCCCCAGTCCCCGGTCATATAGTACTGTTTCTCCACCTTTTTATTTTCTATTATTTTTCTTTCAATCCTAGATATCAGATATTTATACCAGAGTGGCTTCAGTCCGCTGTATCCTGTCTATACCCCCTTAACATTAGAAAATGAGGTTATTTTGACAAAGGCACACCAACAGTGCAGGCTGTTACATATAGCATTTCTCCCAACTTTAATCTCTGAAAAAGACTATGCTACTTAAGGATAGAAGTGTAATTTTTCTTTTCTCTATCATATGCTTGAAAACTACATGTCTTGGTTTTGAATGTATATAAAGCCTTTGATTTATTTGTGTATTTGTTGCAAACCTCAATAATAAAAAAGTTTAAACTAACAATTAAACTAATATAACTATTAAACTAAAATTAAACTAACTACCAATTAAAGCAAACTAAAATACACATTAAAAAAATCTAATTACAAAAAATAAAAAATACTAAATTACAAAACATAACAAACACTAAATTACGAAAAATAACAAACGAAATGATCAAAAATAAAAAATAATTACACCTAATCTAATAGCCCTAAAAAATAAAAAAGCCCACCCAAAATACCCCCCCCCAGTCTACAATAAACTACCAATAGCCCTTAACATGGCCTTTTGTAGGGCATTGCCCCAAATAAATCAGCTCTTTTACCTGTAAAAAAAAACACAAATACCCCCCAACAGTAAAACCCACCACACAACCAACACTTCAAAATAATAAATCTAACTCTAACAAAAACATAAGCTATCCATTGCCCTGAAAAGGGCATCTGTATGGGCATTGCCCTTAAAAGGGCATTCCGCTCTTTTGCTTGCCCTGAAAAGGGATTTCAGCTCTTTTAAGAAAAGCCCAAACCCTAAACTAAAAAAAAAAAACACCCAAAAATTTTTAATAAATCCTAACACTAACCCCGAAAGATCCACTTACAGTTCCTGAAGTTCGGACATCCAGGCGACAAGAGGTCTTCATCCAGGCGGTGAGGTCTTCATCCATCCAGGTGGCATCTCCTATCTTTATCCAGAGGGCATCTTCTATCTTCATCCCGGCGGCGTCTTCTATCTTCATCCCGGCGGTGCAGAGCAGGTCCATCCTGAAGACATCCGGCGCGGAGCATCCTCTTCATACGGTCGCCGCCCTATACTGAATCTTCAATGCAAGGGAACCTTTTCAAAATGGCGTCCCTGGCATTCCCATTGGCTGATTTAATTTTGGAAAATCAAATCAGCCAATAGGATGAGAGCTAGTGAAATCCTATTGGCTGTTCAAAACAGCCAATAGGATGTGAGCTTCAGAGATTCTATTGGCTGATTTGAACAGCCAATAGAATTTCAGAAACTCTTGGGTTTGGGCTTTTTTTTTTTAAAAAGAGCTAAATGCCCTTTTAAGGGCAATGCCCATATAAATGCCCTTTTCAGGTCGATGGGTAGCTTAGGTTTTTGTTAGAGTTAGGCTTATTATTTTTGGGGTTGGTTGGGTGGTGGGTTTTACTGTTGAGGGTTCATTGTGTTTGTTTTTTACAGGTAAAGGGAGCTGATTTCTTTGGGGCAATGCCCCACAAAAGGCCATTTTAAAGGCTATTGGTAGTTTATTGTAGGTTAGGTTTTTTTTTATTTTGGGTGGGCTTTTTTATTTTTATTGGGCTATTAGATTAGGTGTAATTCTTTTTTATTTTTGATCATTTCGTTTGTTATTTTTCGTAATTTGGTGTTTGTTATTTTTTGTAATTTAGTATTTTTTATTTTTTGTAATTAGATACTTTGTAATTTTTATAGTAGTGTAAGGATTTTTTTATGTGTATTTTAGTTTTCTTTAATTGGTAGTTAGTTTAATTTTAGTTTAATAGTTATATTAGTTTAATTGTTAGTTTAAACTTAGTTTTTTAATTTGACAGGTAAGTTTTAATTTAATTTAAGATAGGGAAATTGTAATTTTAATATAAAGGGGGGCGTTAGGTTTAGGGGTTACTAGTTTATATTAGTTTATTGCGATGTGGGGGCTTTCGGTTTAGGGGTTAATAGTTTAATTTAGTATATTTCATTGTGGGGGGCTTGCGGTTTAGGGGTAATAGGTTTATTATAGTGACGGCGGTGTCGGGGGAGCGGCGGAATAGGGGTTAATGAATTTTCATAGTGGCGTTGATGTCGGGAGTGGCAGATTAGGGGTGTTTAGACATGGTTTTTATGTTAGGGTAATTTTTTTCAGGTGTTAGGTTTTTTTCTAACACGCTCTCCCCATTGATGTCTATGGGGAAAGTGTACACGAGTACGTGAAAACAACGCTTGTATGTTGTGCGGTATGGAGCTCAACACAACCATATCGCACGTACAAGCCAGCTGTTTGAAAACTTGTAATCGCAGCGCTATGGAGGGTGAAATAACGCAACTTTTGTTGCATTCGTTAAATACCCTCTATCGCGCATAACTTGTAATCTACCTGTAAATAATTAAAAAGATCAGCTATTATACATAAAAATTACAAAAAAAACAGTGCCTTAGGATTAGTGCATCTTTCATTGGCAGGTAAA